>NW_009918053.1:0-60339 GCF_000696875.1 Nestor notabilis | reverse complement strand
ACAGGCATGGGCCTTAGGAATTTATGAGCCTAAACTGCCATAAACACAAGCAAACAGGAAGGTAGAGTTTAATTTGTTCAGTTACATGCGAGTCAGAAAACTTAAGAGCATTTTCAGTTGCTAAAAAGAAAAGTTCTTTTTGAACAATGAATTGGTTTGGCTTTCTGCTCAATTTGCTCATCCCTTCATTAGAGATCCTTTCCCAGCGTTACTAGTTTACTGCTGTTCTATTTTGTAAGCTTCCAGTAAATTAACACTAAATTGAATTCCACAGAAAAAGATGTTACAAGCTTTCTCCCCCATGCCTGATTTAGACACATTTTCTTCTTCTTCAATTTATGCTACATTTAATAGTGGAAATTATTTTTAAGATTGATTTCTGATGATTCTGATGATTATATTTCAGAGGATTATTATTCCTGTCTATCTTTGGCTACTTCTCAAAAGATTTGATCTGGAACAACTTGTGAAGGCCAAAAGTGATATTTACACAAATGACAATTTCTTTCCCCGTCTACTTCCCCTTTACAGCACTACACCCAGCGTGTGGCAGAAGGCACGAAGTCCTCACGTATTTCCTTCTTTCACAAATACTATTGGCAAGTGGTGGAGAATGGACTGAAGAGCTAGAAATAAATCAGTATCACCCACTGAAATTGGATGTAGAATCTCTTTATTATGGAGAAGCAACCTACTCATGGCCAAGCCTACACATAAAGATATTCCCTTACTGTTTTAAAAGTGGTCGAAGTTCTTTTAAGGAAGGAAAATTATTGTTTATTGGCAGCATGCCACGAAATAACCTTCCTTTAAAAACAAATTCTTCATATATAGTTACAGCTTTTAAAATCCCTATGCTTCAAATTGTTTGAAGTATGATAGGAGATTATCTGCTTAATCCATTTCTTTCACTCAGGCATTTCAGATTTCATGCAACTATGCAAAGTTTAGTTCTGCTTAACAGACCTGTGAAGCTCTTCACAAAGCAGAAAATGAGTCAGGAGAAAAAAATATACAGCCTTAGGGTGTTTTTAAAAAATAAAGTGTAGTGAAATTGAACTACAAGGGATAAATTTCAAGTTACATCCTATTGACACTGTAACTAGCAAGAGAATCCATGTTACCTTTCTCCTTTTATTTTCTGCTGAAAAAGCAGCAGCTGAAGGAAGCTTGTTAGCTTCATTTCCTCACTCAGACTTACGATTCTGTTTCAGTCCTTGTCAAAATGGAAACTGCCACTTGATTAGGATCTTGACCAAATGCAAACTACTGCGGCCCTCAAACACTCAGATGATGTTTTATTTACCCAGAGGAAATGAAACTCACTGCTAACCTGTTTTGTATTCAGTTTCCATGTCTGATTCAGAGGATCAGAATTTGGGCCTTTTCCTTACTGTTTTCAGTGTAATTCAGCATGATTCAGTCTTGGTGTTGCCAAGACCATATCACCTTAATTGGGCTTTAACTACATCATTAATCAAATGACTTGACATCGCTTTATGCTTTCCATGAGAATGACTGGATGTGAATTAATGTTGTCTCCTTAATTCAGTCTCTTTACTCAACCAGTGCTAGCTGAACCACGTGTAGAAAATGAAAGAGCAGTTTTCCCTGAGGGTCCCAAATCACCCACAGCAAAGTGATCAGCCTCTGCGGGGAGAAGATGGCAAACAGTGTTATGGCAATCTACATCTCTGCCATAGAAAACCTGAAAATCCCTGTCCTATTCCCAGGACAGGTTGGAAAACAGTGCAAATTTTGAACATTTTTTCTGTGCCAGATTGTCAAATGGCATTATTGCTTCTTACGTGCAAAATGTGTGTTGAAAGTTGCTCAAATGCCAAAATGTACTCCAATGTGGTAGAGAATAATTCCTAAATTTAGGAAGTAATTGCTTTGCTGTCCAGTGTAAATGTACACTAAAAAAAAAAATCTCCTCAAGGCAAGTCCTCATTTTAAACACCAATTCAGACTTCAGTGAACACCAGCACTAAACGTCTGGAAAAAAATGAAGCTGTACAATTCCACTGTTGCAGTTTAGTTTCTCCTCAGCACTTGCTCTGTATCACAACACATCAAAATTACAATATTCAGTGCTTAGATGTCATCCAATACAGAGTTATAAAGTGCTTTGCAAATAAAGCTCTACAGTTCTCTTGAGTAATATTCTCTTTTTGTGGAGGATTCTGACGCTTTTAGTTGTGGTTTTATTAGAATTCTGAACAAAAACTTGACATTTCAAACTTCTTTGTGCTAATGAAAGGAAGGAAAGGTTCTTGTTTTAAATACAATCTACCTGACACTGCTGCTCTAGAGCAGTTCCTTGCCAACTTGAATCTTGGGAACACTAAGTCTTTGATTTCAGGAATTTCAGAGGACTGAATTCTTAGCTTCTAAAATATGAGAGAGACTAGAGTGAACAACCAAGCAAATAAGCTGGCAACAGAATAGTTTGCCATCTGCCAATTTAAATTACTCTTCCGGTAACCCTACAATGTGGCTTTCAAATGCCCTGCCAAATCCCAAACCAACTAATTAGTGTAATTCCCGATTTTAAGAAAGTATCAGCAATGGTCTACATGTATTTATCACTTACAGGTTTTCGCTTTCCGTATGTTTGATACTTTATGGTTTAATACAGAATAAAAGATTCCATGATAGACACATACCACATTTGAACTTTGATTTTACAATTCATAGGACTGCTGGGGGAAAAAAATAGATAAAAGATGAAACAAAAACCCCAGAGACCAGATTTCCAATCAATTTTCTTCAGTAGTCAAAAGAATCATGGCGAAACCCAAATGAAACTGCACAGAGCATTCTGTGAAGTGAAATCACGAACAAATAAAGAGAGAATAAATGGTGTCCCACCAACCTGTGGTAAGCAGAAGCCTCTGTGGGAAGCACAGCAAACTCCCAAAGTGCTTCATGACCTTCAAATGCTGCCTGGTGAGGGGAAGGCGAGGAAATTCAGTCCTATTCATAAAGGTGTGCATATGCACACTTGCTCCCGTCCTCTACAATAAACCCCCTCAGCCTGCTCAATCACCTTGCTAGCCCCTGGCGAGGCATGACCCTACTTTATACAAGGGCACATTTTCAAAGGCAAAACACTTTTTACTGTTTTTGAGGTGTTGACACATTCCTATTGAACATGAGAAAACTGTTACGAATGCATGGAAGAAAACGTGCAAGTGTCCAGCTGAGTCCTGCATGTTCAGAAATTCACTGTTGTTTACAAGGATGATCATCTGCTATGGCAGTAAAACATCACCACAAATTAGACTTTAGTGTTTACACTTTTAGTGAGAACTCTATGTTGGAACAGAGCTTTAAACACTGCAGTGTATCACTTGTAGGTCTGTGTCAGTATACATACTGCAGTCTGTAAGCCTAGACAACACACTGCCATACAGAAGTATCAAGGATATGACAAGCATCTATCAAAAAATCTCTCCTCTTTGCTCTTCCCTGATTATCACAAAACTGCATTCATTTAAATAATGTTATTACAGAGCTATGAAATACCACAGATGAAGCCTTTGTAGAATTCTACTTTTTCTTTGAGTTTTAAATTGGAGCCATTTCAGTTCATGGCTAATGCAAATATGATTATTACCAAATTGATCCATAGAACAAATTAAAATAAAACGCACTTTTGTGTTCAGGACTTCAACAGACATCACAAATAAATACAAGAAAACATGTTCAGCAAAAGGTGATAAGATTACACTTCTGCTAAACCTTCATGATGAGTATTTCTCTCTTCATTAGCACCCTCCCAAAAGCATGCAGTTGATATCATCTCATTTGCCAAACTATCCACTTTTTTCCTACATCTGTGTAGAGAAGAGAAAGAGGAAATCATTCAGTACACTGCAGACTCCAGGCCACTAACTCGACAGAACCCCCCAACTCTTTTCCCCTAAATCTTCCTTTATTTCTCAGTTTAAAAAATAGGTAATGCCTGTGTAACAAAGTAAACTCTTTGCTTTAGCCCTCCCTGTTTTCAGAATTTACCAATATTGTTATGTGACTGTAGACTAGAGGATCAGTATGCACAAACAATCCAAGGCCACATAATCATGTGCCCACCATGACTCTAATAGCTACGCACAACGATTAACCTGCCCAATTCCTGTTCAGTACTGGGATATATAGAAGGTTCTTTTTAGGTAGGAAAATCCTGTGACAAATAAAGTAGTTAGAACTGTATCAGACCATTTGATTTAGTATCTGCTGGACTTCTGGGGTTTGGCTAAAATTAGGATCCCAACCTAAGGACCATTAAAGTGTCATTTATCTGTATTAACCCCAGCCCACTACAAACAGTAAACCCTCAAAAGTTAAGACCTTCAATCGAGTCATTAGTTATATGCCTAAAACTTCCTACTAGATGAATGCAATCACTTCTTTTCTTCCTCAATTTTGGGTGTTGACTCTAATCTTCTCTGACTGAAATGCACTCTAAAATACAGAGAAAGAGTGAAAGGGAAAGAATAACAGAGTAACAAATATTGCCTCACTCAGGATAAATAATCTCAAAAGCAGCAGAATCACAAAGACCTTACTCCGTATAATGTGTTTGAGAGGCAACACACGAAGGATTAGGTGACAAAAGCATTGCAGATTTAGTAATTCTTGACAGAAGGGGCAGCTAACCAGAGGTCATTGCTATCATATAGGGAACTGACTGCACCTTAATCATCCAGGAGACAATCTTTCTCTGATGCAAAGCAGATTCTTCCTATAGACTGAATTTGGCATTGAGATGCATTCTCTACTTGAGGTATTTTCCTATTCTTCTGAAAAAGCTTTATCACACATACTTGGTCAGTCTACACGACAGAGGCAAATACATAAGCACAGAACAGCTTCTCTTTTCAACTGGGTGAGCTAAGAGAACAGGGTTCTAAAAATAATTTGTTTTGTTCAGCAATAGCTTTCGTCATTATTCTTTTCACTATTCTTGCAGTCTGGGAGGAAGGCTAATTTTTCTTCACAGATCGCTGCATGTGTTCTAACAGCTCAACCCAGGCTCTGATTTTCAGCCTGCTTAGGAACCAGAAGAATCATTTGTAGGGTGGGAGACATTAGTGTCACTTGATTCAAACCTGCTTGAGAACTTTTATTGCCACATTCTAAAAAAAAAAAAAGATTCAAAACAGGAATTGTGGGGAAGAAAATGGGAAAGAAAAACATTAAAGCTGTTGTTCAGTAGCAGAAATAACCATCTCGCTCTTATTCACTAACTTGGTGCTTGCAACTGAAACTAAAATGAACAATCTCCATTTCTTCACTTAAAGTGCAAACTAGTTATACACCTTAGTCATTCCCATCAAATGTCTATATCTTTCATTCCATTAATGGGCTGAGACTATGGGCAAGCAACACCTTCCCACAGGGTGAGCCACTGTTCTCATGCAGACACCTACCCATTCATCTGCTACTGCATGGAACACCCCAGCCTACCCCCTGGCTTCTGATCATCCGATTCACAGTTGGATGAGGTCTCTGCAACTGCTGAGTGGGACACAAGCTCCCTTCTCCTTCACTGACAGATGCTCTTAGAACTGTGAAGTTTGGAGAAGGACACAAATGATGGAAACCAGATGGAGAAATCAGCAACATGCCCAGAGGACTTCTAATGATTCACAGATCACAGTTGGCAACTTGGCCTTGGAAAATGATAATAAGCACATTATTACAGAGCTTCTGGAGCTTCCTATTTCATCTGTATTTTAGAACTATGGAGCTTTTTTTATATATAAATTTAATTTTGTACCAAGTACCCATTAACATACAGTTCCTAAAACACATGTACTATTTGCTGTATACAAGCAAAATTAAGCTCTTAAAATACATTTTCAGATAAATAAGTTGAAACAGTTATTTCGAATTTGCCAAAATGAAAATTTAAAAAAAAAAATCTGCTTTTCTTCAAAGTCATCATCATACTTTACTTTATATTGACCATCGTACATCATCTACTTTAAATAAATCAGAGGCATGTAAATCAGAACCTGCAAATGAAATTTGCCACTGACATATTCCTCTGACATGACATTACCATATGCTTTCTGTCAGAGGAACTGCAGTCCTAAAATATCTATTCTGCTAAAGCACATATGATTTTCTTATGCACCACCCAAGACAGCAAGATTAAAATCCTGACTGGTTTCAAATAGTTAATATTGACCCTGAAAATAAAGGGCTTCACTCCCTATAATATTAGGTAAATACCCTACTTAGCTGACACCCGATGGTGTTCAGCTGGTGTTAAACCTGGTTTAATAAAATTCTTACAGTGCTTTCCCAACTCTTTTTTTTAGCTTACTAAATATGGTTTTACTTTTTCCCAGAGGTAGAGATTTCCCCATCACACTTGAGGGGTTGTCTTGGTTTTCAACTTAATTATACAGTAATGTGCTAAAAATGTTGTTCCATGGGAGGACTGCAGTCTTATTCATTTTATAGATAAAGATGCAGTCCTATTTCAGGAAAATTATTTCCATAATCTGAATAGTTGAGCTCTTGTAAAGGGTATGTCCCAGCTCATCTGTCAATCTCATTTGGTTCGTGTGACACTCAGAAGGATGGAATCCAAGAAACAGAACTGAAATTAAATTCCAAAACTGAAGTAAAAAAGCTCACTAAAACAAAAATACCCCACTGATACAGCAGCACAGGGGAGTGGGGTGGGGAAAACTCACACTGATTTACTGTATTAGTGATGTTTTGCAAAAGTAGTGTTTTCCCCTCCGTTATCTGCCAAGGAGAAACACATAAACTGCAGTTCACAGAATATAACCAGGAAAGCCAAGCATTTGATTCACTGAATTTTTTCTGTTCTGATCTACAAGTCTAGCTCTAAGGCTGGCAATGGTTTCACTGCAGACATAACAGCAGACAGAATTTACATGGCATGCAGACACTGCAAGGACATGAAGAAATCCAGGCACTGCACCATTTCCCTTTGGGCAGTGAAGAGCTAAGAGAACATCTTTCTCTTTCAAGGTAACGCTTAGCTGTGTTGCAGAATACAAACTATCCTACAAATGAACAAGATGAGGGTTCAATAGAATATATGTGGTTGGTTCAGAGGGATGAAATAATTCAGAAACAATCAACCTTTTCCTTTATATTCACTGTTTTTTAAAAATACTGCTCACGCCATTAGAGATCTTTGAATCCCCTCCCACCAGCACAAAGAAAGTACATAGAACTGTGTGAGCCCCAAGGCCCTTCCCCAGTGTACAACCCTCCAACACCAAGGACTCTGTAGCAGGGAAGAAGATCAGGCCACAGAACTCTCTTGAACGTTCAGAAAAACAGAGTAAAAGCTCTTTCTTTTCCAACTGTCTTCCACAACTGGTGACCACCCAGTTATTTTTTATTCATTTGGAATAACAAGCAATTACAGCCTGGAACAATCCAACCCCAGTGATACTTTAAAAGACAGTGGCTATATAAACCAAGAAAATGATGAATCATTTATCTGTATGCTCAGTGAAACCACTTTTACTGATTGATCAGTGCTGCTATTTAACATCACTTTCTGCTAAATCCATGCTTTGTCATTGACACTTGTGACAACATCCCCGCTTACAAACCTAATCTCAAGACTTTTCCACAGCTGTGTGAACTCACAGACATCAGAAATGCATAAGCCACACATCAGGTCACTTGCTCTTCCTTACTAAAGAAGCCCAATTTACTTCTGCCCTGGAGAAGTTGTCTCATTCAAAAACTGCTTCAAGAGTCTGAAATGTTAGAAAATATCTGCAGTAGTAAATAAAGTAAAATTAATTTCTTATAAAACTTTGGACCCAGTGCAGTGACAGTCTGCATGTTGATTCTGGAACTGATGCCAATGTCTTGGAGAAGCATTTACAACATAGGAAAGCCAAGATTAAAGCGCCAGCCTTAGGATGGGTGATATTGCAGCCTGCTGTCCTGTTCAGCTCTTTGAAACAAGGAACTGAAGGAAATAATGCAGCACTGCAAAACAGTAAGGTTTTAGAGAAGAACCTCTTGTGATAGCCAAGAGCTTCTCTTTGGAACTTGCCTTAACCCAATGTTTCTTGGGCACAGATTCTTTGTAAGAGACAGTGGTGCCAGTGGTGTTACAGACAATCAGTAAAAAGTACTTATGTACAGTCAAGAAATGCTGACTTAAAACTTCTGGTTGGACTGCTGTCTGCTACAACTATCTTAACCCACACATAAACCTGTTATTCTTGTGTCAAATTCTCTTGACCCAATCATACAGCTATGGCTTTTTAATTTACTTATTCATTTATTTTTGGAAGAGAGAAGGGAGGAGGCATTTTGTTTCTTAGCTTCTTCATCAGCTTTGAGAAAAGGAGATCAAAATTTCCTCTTTGCTAAAAACCTAAGAATTACTGCTCAGCACTGAAATATGGTTACACATAGGCTTTATAGTCACTACAGAATACATAAAGTAATGTATTCAGGATGGTTTTTTTACATGGATTGCTTTGATTTGACCTGTCACTTGGAATCCTGTACCTCTGGATTCATGGAAATAAAGAGCTCCTTCAGAGTAGTACATGGCATGGTGATTATGGGACTCACCAGGGATCATAATTTGTAATTTCACTCCAAAACCTCAGCTGGATTCCCAAACTGACCAAATAGGTTATTTCCTTTCTACAAGATTTCTCGGATGGGAGAAAGGCTTTGTTTAGTAATGCTCTGGCACTCTAGAAAATCTATGAGGCATCCATTATTTAGTCAGCCAGCCTATAAAAATTACATGACTTTTAACACATTTTTAATTGCTTTTAATTATTAACATTTACATTGCTCTCAAAATGACAGTGTCTCAGCTGGAGACATGGTTAAATTTTTAATAACGCTGGAAAACAAAGCAGCAAATCTCAGATCGTGGATTTTCAACATACACAAAATTACATGCATGTGTATTTATAGATATTATCTATATAAATACGTATAAAATCCTATCTCTCTATATATAAAATAGATAAACATAAAAACATATATATGTTTTCCTGTATGTATGCTTCATGAAATCTCATGATGATTATGTTGAGAAAGTAAAAAAGAGTTGAAGTTCAGAAGGCTTTTAGGCTCTACAGGCTCAAACAAAAACAATTGCACAGACCCCTAAAAAAAGCCTATCTTACCATATCTTTGAGGAATTTTGTTAAAAGAATGTTGAGGCTACTAGAGATCATGGCGTGAGAGGCTTGCTCACTATGTATTTCAGAGCTCTAGTGGAAAGCAACCACTACAAAGAAAACCCCTCACATGAATGATTTTACTCATGTACCAAGCAAGCTGTCAATAACTTGGTCCATTTAAAAGTATTTCTTTTCAAACAACTAGTTTGCCTTTTTTTTTTTTTACTACTCCCTCAAATGTCAAATATGTTGCAATTCTACTGTTTTAATGGGCACTGGAGATCATTAAATACGTTTATTGCCTCAAACAGATAAGCTGCACCTATGTTTTCTACTTGTCTCTCTGTGGCTCTCTTAGGACTTTTCCACACTGCATTTTAAAAACTTTCTTTGCTGGATCTTCAAATTAATTCTACCTCTGTTCTGGGTTTATTAACCTTAGAAATCAGAGGTAAGTTAGGAACAGCAACATTCATTTTTATTAAACTACGGCTCTTTTTCTTACAACTTTTGCTAGAAAACTGAGTTTTTCCTGGCACTGTGACTATCAGATATCTTCCATTTTATATGATCTGCTCATTTCAAATAAACTTGATAGACATGTTTGTTGCCAAGCAAACCTTTTAGCTTCCAAAGTTTCCAAACATTCATTTTCAAAACAAATCAGGCCTGTCTGCAATGTTAACCACAAAAGAGTAAATGAGCCTCAACACTGCTAAGGCTAATGTCATTAGGTTGCCAGGAGACACCTTGAATATAACCCAGATTGACTCATAGCTAAAGACAGACAGCCAGTAATGCTGTTAAAACACCCCCACAGGCTTCTTGTTCCTTCTTTTTGGGAAAAATTATTCACACAATTACAAAATAGTCAAAACAATTTTAAGAAGAGTACTGGAAAGCAACGAATACAGTTCTCTCCAAGATTTGGATACAGACATACCCAGCTGCTCATGCCCAATCCTTTCTCCAGGCATCTTTCCCCACTGGTCACTTGCACCATCCTTTAAAAAGGATGTGTCTCAATTTTGATATCCCTCTTGCTATAAAATTTTCTGTTTGAGCTCTGGATGAGCCTCAATCCTCTGAAAGGAACCTTAGGATGAAAGTCAGACTCCCCATGGAAGATTTAAACCAGTTTGGAGACCTGGAAGTACCCCTAAACTCTTAAGACATTAGAAACTATTTATCATAGGCAAAAACTCTGGAGAAACTTGCTTCTCTCTTTAGCAAGAATTAGGAGGCATCTTTCCTTAACAAATTAGTGATTCTCATAACTGTTCAACTTTCGGGACTTTAAGGAAATGGAAAAACTATGCAAGAGAAGTAGGAAAATTGGGTTTATTTCAGAGCAATGGAAAGAGAATAGTGCTAATACAGTGCTAGCAAACAAGGTTCTTTGATACTTCTGAATAAAACCTGCAAACAACACTTCTTGGTTCAAATCCAAACAATAATAAAACCCATGTGTGACAACCAGTGCACAACTCTATGTTCACCAAAGATGAACCTGCTAAAATCACCTCCTGAAGTTGTAAAATTAGGTCACAGGGATTAACTACATAATTCAAAAATGCTCGGAATACATCTTGCCACTGTCGCTACTTTTGCTCTACTTAGGGGATTTTTAACTTCTCTTTTCTACATTGGCTTCAGACCCAAGTACTGCCAAATTTGCAAACTAGCCATCACCTTTGACAGAGCAAAGTAAGAACAGAAACTCTTACGAATATGTTTTTGTCAGCTTTCTTTATGTTACTCTCTACTCCATAGGCTTGTTCTCCATTTCAGAATCTGACAGGAGCAGGGCTTATTCCACTAAACCAAATTACAGGTATTAATTAATGGCTCTCGCTTGTTTGCCAGCTCCTGCAAGCAGAAGGGTAGATAAAAATGTATTTACAGCAGAATTTAATTACCCATTTTCAAGCCACTGGCCTCCTAGCAGAAGTCTCCCAATGCCGTGCAGAATAGAACTCGGATTAAGAATTAATTTACTGTCAGCAATGATCTGCAATTTAATGGCTTAATCAAGTTTGCTACAAAATTGGTAGAGAGCTCTGGAGCCTAATATTGCCCCAGAGCCTGCTGCATCTAAAGACAAGTTTCAGAGATCCATAACGTAATCATCATCCAGCAAATCCAAGTTCTCTCTCATGCAATCGGGAACTGCCTCCAGCAAGCTTACTGCTCACATTACAAAGTTATAGCTCAGGGGTTTGAAGTTCAGTGTATACATTTTACTCCCTCCTCTTCCAGCTACATCTCCCAAAGAAACTGTACTTGCATAAATACAAAGATTAGCATGTAAATACAGGCCAGTGTGCGACTAACACGTTCTCTCTTGTCCTTTTAAATCATAATGCAAATATAGAAAACTTAATAAAAAGAGACAAAAGATTTTAACACAAAAATGCTTCTTTTTGCTCTATTCTCTACAGTGGGCAGTATGATTACAGAGTTCTTTCTATAGGAGCACAGCTGAAACTGGAAATAAGACATTAAGACTTTGAAAATCAACTAAGAACTGAACCCTCTATTAAAAATTCAAAATTTAACAGATCTTGATTATCTTTGAAAATAAAATCAATCCATATTTTCTGCTAGAAGCCAACTGATAGAATAATAAAAGTCTAAGTGCTGAAACAGAAAACGTTATGCCAGAAATAGGGGTATAAAAACTATTCTCTTGAGCTTTCAAGACCAGATTTTAATGATCTCAGAGGCTCCAGCCTTTCAATAAATACAAATAAGCTCCTCACATGGGGTGTTCAGCTGGGCTGAAATATTCCAAACACTCTGCAAATTATCATTGGTTGTCATAATATCCTGGGGAAAATCCCAGAAGTGCTTTGAACACCACACCATCACTGCAGCTTACCTATTTTACTCCTTTCTTCCTGCTAAGATTATGAATCATCCTTATGCCTCCTATTCTGTCACCCATCCATATTTAAATCACATCTGGCACAATGCTGCTAGTACATCCAAATACTTCTTTTTGCAGCACTAAGGACTAATATTCTTTTTCCTTTTTTTTTCCTCCTTTTTTACCCCTTTTTCTTCTCCTCCTCACCCTTCCCCCTTTTGTTTTTTCTCCTTCATTCTTTTTTCCCCTTTTTTTGAGTATAACCTTACAGCTTTCCTCCCTTATTTTGTCTCACTACTTCTGAAGAAGCACTACATCACTATGTGGAATAATGCTTTATATACTGAAGAAACATGGATGCAAAAGTCCTGGTTCTTAACTTCTAAGTATGAAAATGAACTTGGCTGCATTCAGAATTGTGCAGACAGGACCATTATGCAGCCCCACACCTTCACCAAAAGCTGGAAAAATATACTATTTATGGGTTAATGAAACGCATGGGTTAACATGATGAAAGTTATGTGTAAGTGAAGATATAGTACAAGTCTAAAATATACCACTCTTAAGTTTATACTTGCATCAAGAAAATTCTCACCTAATAGGAAACTCCCTGCTCATGGCAGGGGGGTTGGAACTAGATGATCTTAAGGTCCTTTCCAACCCAAACCATTCTATGATTCTATGATTATTTAGGTTAAGGAATATGCTGTTGTCAGAACTCAAGCATGCACCAAAGGTAAAACAATCAGAATTGTGAAACACCAAACCAGCCCCCAGAATGCAGAGACATGATGAGTTATATGTTAAATGTAAGGCAGTGGATGGATGTTTGAGTAGTGATCATTTGTATAACATGATTGTTTAAATACAGGAGGTAAGCTGAGGAGATAAAAGATGCATGGTCACAAAGAAAAGAAAACCCCAAAGTGTTAAATCACAACTTGTCATTCCTAGTAAGTCTCCTGTATTAAGTATTTCTCAGCTGAGTTTACATACAATATATAAACTGACACCAAGTCCTTTAATGAGCATGTTGGGAGTACTGCACCATGGAGTCAGACATCCAGAAATATCTCATTAAGCGTTTGATCACATCCATTCTTGAGAAAGTTATGAGAAAATTACTTTAAGCATCTGTAACTTAATTAAAAAGGCTAATTAGCTTTTATATGTAAGACTGAGCTTTAATCCTCCTGCCTTGCATCCACACAAGTGAGTTATCAACTAATAAACATTTCCTTAACATCTGTATAGATCACTGGACTGCTACATCCTTTTCTTAACAAATGCATTGTTCCCATATACTCTACAACACTGCTCTGTTAGTTACCTGCAATGCCATGTTTCTCATACCATGAAAATTTCTTCAGAAGCAAGAAAACTGATGTTTTTACTCCAGTTATAGAGGGTTCCTGCACATTCTGTTTTGAATTCTATAGGCATATATTACAATAATATGTTATGGAATGTTACGGCATTTATTCTCTGAACCTTAAGCATGGGCTTGCCTCCAAAGACAGCTAACAATATAGCTGTTAAACTCTTCTTAACAAATAAGTATATACTTCACCAGAAAAGCAGAATGTTCATTCACAGAAAATATGCAAAAGCCTTTTTTACAACATTGTATCTTTCCTCTGTCAGAAGTGTATGTGCCAGGATGGTTATGCTCATATAGAACCTGCAAATTACCAGAGCACATGCACAGATCCTAGAGCACGCAGTGATAATGGCAATGACAATACTGGTGAGTTCCTGTTGTTCTAATAATCATCTCCCTGCCCATTACAATAGCATTTATAATTACGGCAGTGAATTGAAAACAGCAGCTCCTATTCTCTCTAAACAATCCTTTCTCATCACAGACAGCACTTAATGGAAGCAGCAGGCCTAAACCTACACTCCACACATCATGACTTCCATGCGTGATCTAACACTGGCTTCTTCACTTCCACACTAGCAGCCTGATTTGTTTCTCTTCTCTCCACAACACTATGCCTAGCATTACATGGATGCTGGATTGCCACAGGTGAGTTTTTTTGCTACCATCACAACAGGAAACTTTATGTCTGAAAACCTTAAATTTTTGTGCACCTTGATCTGAATTTTTGAACTGTCAACTGTATAAACACAATTTGCACTCTCTCAAATAAAGCTACACCATGCTGGATTTCCTTTCAACATGAGAGAGTGGTAGGCATAATGTTTTGCTTTGTAAATTCAGAACAGAATTTTCTTTCTGTGCAGTTGTCTTCAAATCTACACACTGAATTCTTCCCACCAGCTGCAGAGGGCTTGCTGCTAAGAGCAGGCAACAGCAAAGCCCGCCCCCATCTCAAGTGGGAAACCAGGCTGCAAACCATCAAAATGCCAAAGGCACAAAATAGCATGCATGTCCCAATTTCTTCATGTTATTTTGGTATACTTCAAAAAAACCCAACAACACATAACTCATTAATTATAACCTTTCAGAAGCGTGTTTTCCTTTTCCCCAAACTGTTAAAATTTAGTAGAACGGCAGCCCAAGTTCTAATAGAACTATTTTTAGCCTTTGTCATGCAGAGAACCTCATGAAGAGTCTCATCTTTCTATTAATGCAAATGTATTTAAGCAGTCAGGGAAGAAACTTTAAAATATGCTAATCACTGTTTCTTTGGACTCCAGTCTCTAATGTCTTTGCTGATGTGTACTTATCACAGGCTAACTAAAGGGAACACCGTCATTTAAAGTGCCAATAGCTGGTCACAATTCCATGCCGTGACAGCTATATGTGTATTTTACTGCCACATTTATAGGTTTCATAAATTTCCACATCCAACATCCTTTTAATATATATAATATTCTTATTTTCTGGTGTCTAACCTGAATTGCCACAGCATGTTATAAATGGAAATGCTTTTGATAATCACATGCAGTGTTTTTCTTTTTAAAGTGATTCAGTGCTGATGAAAGGGGCCAGATTGAGGCCTTGCAGATTGGAGTTCCCTGTTAATCCACAAAGAAAACAAGGCACTGTCAGGGCAGTAGCTGGGCCAGCTTCCCTCCATTTAAATCCGTAAGAGAAAAGGAGAAAACAAACAACACACATATCACATCTCTAAGTCACAGTCTGCCTCTGCCTGCTCATATCCTTGGCCTGGCTTCCTATTTTTGCTAGCAGAGAAAGTAATCAAGGAAAGCAGTACATTTCTGGGGTTGGACTGCTGCCCATGAGCTGCTTTGTAGCACACATTTAAATCCAGCAGCCACACAACACTCGTAGGCCAGCACATGCAACTTCAGTGTGTAGTTAAAAGACTATGTTAATTTTATCTATTATAGCATTGAGGTAAAGTTAGTAGGTCTTACTTAGCTTCAGCACTACTTCTTTGAAAGCAGGTCAGGAAAGATAGGTATTTTATTCAGTGGGTTGCTATGACAAGGACAAGTCTATCCAAGATAGATCTATGTAACTCTCAATTTTGTCACTATTATTTATTTATGTGAGTATATATTTTATTAGCGATGTAGCCAAAATATTGGAAAATACTATTTTGGATTTAACTAATCTATCATATGGAATATAGGAGCAAGGATCACTTGAAAGACAAGGCCCAGACAGTTGTCCAAACCACTTGTTAACTCCTACATATAAAACTGGACTAGAAATTTAAAGAACAAAGAACATTCTTTAATGACACATGAATATGTCAGCAATCAGGAGAGAGTTTGACAGCACAGAAACAAACAAACAAATAAACCCACAGGATTTTAAAACACCAGAAGTAGCTCAGCAGAATACTTAAAACAGAGCTACCTGGCTTAGTCATATGGCTACATCAGCACAACTTCTTTGTGCATCACTTGCCTGTCTTTGGTTTTATTCCTCTCTCTCTCCTTTTCCATTACTAGTCTTATGACAATATTTTACTTTATTTCATTTATTAAACTATTCTTATCTCAACCCACAAGTCTTACCTTTTCCTGATTCTCATCCCCATCCCACTGAGGACTGCAGGGGGTGGCTGGCACTTAGTTGCTGGCTGGGGTTAAACCAGGACAGTGACTAACAGCTTCTTCAGACACCCTCCCACCATTCAGGGGAAGTCCTGCCTGCCCATAGGGAACTATTAGTGAAGAGATAATGGACGCTTCCCTTCTTAACTGTTATACAGCTGTTTTCTTATCTCAATAAAACAAATTCATAAATAATACTAGCCTTGGATTTTTGTAAAAGATCAAATCCCACTGAAATGAATCCTCCAGTTGTCTGTGGAAGCACTGGCTGTGTCTAGAATTGCATTTTGTCTTTTATTGATATTTTATTCTGTTAACTGAAACAATACAGCTATTAGAATAGATTTCAAGTGTTTGCCTTCCTTTTTTCCTCCAGGTGAAGATGCCTACATCATTTGTTTCTGGAATGTCAGCTGACAGAAATGAGCTGCAAATCTTCATGGCAACTACACCAAACATGCTGTTTACTGTGAAAGAAGGAACCAGGAAGTTTCCAAATATGTTCATAAGTGGTCTTACTGCAGTGTGCTTTGCTTTGAATCATATTCTGCTCCTTCGTGACTATTATTGCAGATTTTGTGAATTCTAAAAATCCCTATATTTGCCTTGCTGAAATGAATAGTCTCAATTACGTCTTTGAGACCATGCACTCAAGCCAAGACACTTCTGGCTCTATATGAGCATATTTTTAAAATGTGTTGCTAATTATCGATATAGCTCATTATCTCCTTGTTATGCTGAGCACGATTCATTTCCTTCATCCACCCACTGCCTCTCAGGTAACGATGAACTAACTAATGGTTTGAATGTGACTGAAACTATTACTTTTCTAAGAAGGAAGAAATGAACCAATGCAGCCACTCTGGAAGAACATTCAGTGAAATCCAAATCTCACTGTCACTAGATTTAGGAGGCAAGGCACTTACATTGCAACTTTCCCCCAAATACAGAAAATCACCTATCGAGGCTTCTTCAAGAGCAATGCAGGTACCTATGGACAGCTGTGTGCATAAGGGAAGAGGAAGAGGGAGCATTCCAAGTGATGATTGCTTTGAAACTGTTTTAACCAATGTAGCTAATTTCTGCCCCTTCAAAATAAAATAAGCCATACCAAGGCCACAAATGACGTACCACTAGTGGTACATATTCCCTAGGGAGAGAAAAGTGGTCATTTACATAGAAGTCCCCAAATATAGTGTAAAATACAGTATCTGTGCATATAAAATATGGATGAGCGCTAAGCATAGGTTGAGACAGGCATCTGTAAACTTCACCACACACTAATATGTTCCTATTCACACATCTGTTTTTTTGGTTATGCTTGATGAAAGAGGACAGCTCAGAAAAACAGTTTTATGTATCTTTTTGACATTCAATATGCTTCTCCCAATACACCTTTTATCTCCGATGTACACCACCAAGCTGTGGGCTCATTATAGGCTCTAATATCAGAAGTGCTCTATATTCAGAAAGGATTTAATTTAAAATATGTTTCTCTCAATTTACTGGACAAGCAGCCTAGCAAATGCAGCTACCAGAAAATTCTGCAGTCTGATTCATTAGGAAAAGTTAATTAAATAATGTTCTCTCCTCAAGCCATACTATTTTGTCTTAAAGATGACTAAACAAGAGGCAAATGTAATTAGGATATGAAAAAGTATAAGCAAAAAAATTAATCTTATAATGGATTTCAGAAAAATGAAGTAATAAATCACCTTGCTCCATAAGCCTTTTGTTTTGCTGTAATGGAGAGTGCATTCTTCAGCTTTCTTATCTGATACAAGTATTACATTCGTTGAAGCAACTTGGAAGGAAACTGGGACTGAGACAACAAACAGTACATTTAGGAGAAAGACAATATACACAGCTAGGCTTATGCAGATGGCAGTCCCTCAGAGAGGAATGAACAGAACACTGGGTAGTGAGATGTATGAAAATATAGACTACATCCATAAACATAAAATCAAGATTAAATGTATACGTACACACACAGTCTCTTAAAGAGAACCTCAGCTCATATCCCAGGTTCAGAAAATAATTGTTTTAAGGGAGGTGGAACCTTTGAAGGTTTGCATCACTGACTGGTTGTTGGCTGGATGCATTTACATGACAGTATGCAAAAAGAAAAGTCATGCCCTGCAAGCACTACTCATATAATCTACATTCAGATTATACAAGTATTTTAGACTTTCTTTAGATATTATTTAGCTCATTTATTCTGTTCCTTATAAAGGAACAGAGATAAAAGTGTTTCATTGTTCTTGCCTGTTTAGACCAAATTCACTGCTCAGTTATCTGTTATCCGGAGATCATTTTGGAATGTCTCCTAAATCTGCAATCACAAACCCCAAATGCCTAGTTTTTAATAAAAGAATCTTCATGGTTTGAATACGTCATATACAGAAAAGGTTATCAGAAGGCCTTCCATTTGAATTTTATAATTAAGCAGGATTAATGGATGTATTCATGAGAGAAATCACAACTACTACATACTCTTGAAAAATACATACCACATATTTTCCAGAATCATAACAAGATGGCATGGCATCCAGCACAGGCAAAACTGCCCTGAGTCTGCTAAAGGCCTCACTCACCTATGCTCTTTTGGACATCTGAGCACGCCTCAGGTCTCCAGAGCTCCCTTAACAGCCACTGTCACACATGTAAACCGCCCAGTCCCAGGCAGCAATAGCAACAATGCTTGAGAATACCTGCTCCCAGCTGGTGCCTCTCCTGACCTACCCTGATTACTCCATAAAAGAAAAAAGATGGAAACTATATTACAAGAGTGTTTCGTTGAAAGGTCACATTTGAGTCAACAACCCTTTTAAACTCAAGGAGTAAGAATATTATGTTCTAGGGAAGAAAGAAAAAAGGTTAGCCTGATTTCATGGCTACTGATTTAATCCAATGTGGTACTGGACAGATCTCATTCTCTGGGCCTTTAAATATCCTCCACTGCTTTGACTCATTCAGGAAGGTAACAACCTGCTCTAACTCCGATCAGAAAATAGCAGTTTTGAAAACCAAACTAAGATCTATTTTTGATGGAAGTTCTCTTTACAGCCAGCAGATAGGAAAAGCTTTCATTATACTGGCACTGTATCAACAAAATCAAGAGAGAATTCTACATTTGAACAGGCAATAGTCAATGTAGAAAATATCATTAGAAATGGAACATTATATAAGTAATTTCATTGATATGGAGAAGAAAACTGATGGGAAAGGGAAATCAACTATTGAAATAGCTCATTGGCACTCCATGCTATACGTTTAAAAATACTCACAAGAAACCCAAAATTATCAAAATTCAAATATATACAGTTCATTTCAGCATTTATCAAAATCTAGATACAGGTTTTGGCCATGGATATTGCTGATATCATTGCTAAAAATGTCACAAATGTCTGGGGCACATGAAAGACAAGTAACCTCAAAAAGTTCCTTACACAGAGCTGGCTGTCCAGCCTAAGCACTAAGTACTGTATCAGAAGCATTCATATTTTTAATTATTAGCCCACTACCCAGCCCCATTGTTCAGCTATCATTAAGAGACTACAAACCAGCTCTGACTAGCAAGCAATACTAAAAATATTCACAAATAAAAATTAAAATTAAAACATCTAGTGCTCTGACCTCAGGAAACAACAAATCCAAGAGAATCTTTGGGAAGCACGACAGATTCCTGCTTTGCATAGAGGCAAAAAGGCTTAAATTGAGCTCAGTGTGTATCTTAAGAGAAAACTACATATTACAGTAGAATAAAACCATTACAATTTTTCCATCATGTGACAGAGGGCTATATCTCAGCAAAGTGCTGTTGTTATAGAAACTCTGCTGACATGTTGCTACTACGGTGAAAGTGGCATCATACCCACACTAATGTCCTCTTTATCAACCCCAGTTCTAAACACAGAGCACTTGAATTTACAGTCAGGGAGCTTCACGTCATTCAGTGCAGCTGCAGGCAGTGTCAAATGCTGCTGTTGCATGGTAACCAACAGGTAAGTGCTGCAAGTCTGTTATATTTATGTACACAGAGAGCTTGTGACAGAAGGTGAAGGGAACATTGGTCTGTAAATATCAAATTTGGTCTCTGTTTACTAAAACACAGGATTTTCCTCCTGCAGTGAAACCACTCCTGAAACATACAGCACCAGAATGAAAACTGCACTTATTTCTTCTGATCCTCAGTGTAAATGATTAAAAGTTATTGTTCCTGATACAGCTGCAGCAATTAATTAAAAATTAAATAGGAGTGAACAGTAGATTAAAATTTAGCCTCAAATACTGTAACTACAGCACGAAAGAAACAGTATTTAATATGTTGTTAGGAAATTTTAATGCTGGCAGTAGAGTATCTAGCTCTCTCACTATCTATGCTACAACACTGTGTAAACAAGAGTGTTTTAAATGGAGGCTGGTTTCATGCCCAAAGTTTACCCTTTATCCAAAAGGCTGCTACTGCCCAGCAACCACTTAGATTTCTTGTGTTCCACTTAAATACTGACAAACTGAGCAGTGAGAACAGACTCTGAATGAACTCAAAGACACAGTCTTTGCTGGACTGAAACGAGCTGCTGCAAATAATCTTTTGGCTATTATGTTCTCAAGACCTTAATCCAAACCACTGCTTTTTTGTTTTACAACACAACCTTATGCTGCTTGAAAGCATGAATTATTTATGTGAATGAAATTAACAGCAAAAATTCCCACTAATTTTAGTCATATCCCATTTTTCAAGTTGTTATGTATGTGTACTGGGTCTGGGCCTCCAAACAATACCTAACTTCTCAAATGCCTTCTGTTAAGGGAACTTCTAACCACAGCATTAGGAGATTGACTTCACTTCTTTTACCAGACACAACTTTCACCAGACCTTAACATTCAGTTCACACCACAACGACGTAATTATTCTTTTCAGAAGCAAGAGATGCAGAGAAGGCTCTAAGAGCCATTCAAAATATCACATTTATGCACTTCTCTCTTGTCATATTAAATATAATTACTTCTGATGCAATCAAACTTATATCCTTCAAATGGACAAATCCAGCACTAAATTTAGAACCTCAAGCTTCAAAGCAAAGCTTTGAGCCTTTACTTTCATTTCAGTGAGGTACAGTGTAAGAACAGTGAGAACATTAGGTTTAAAAATGGTATCTTTTAAAGAATTTTCTTTAAATTATTCTGTCCATTACTGATTGCAAAGTGCTTCGAAGATCAAAGGTGATACATGAACTACATCTTATAACTCAGTCACAGACAATGAATAGACAACGAATAAAGGCATGTAGAGTTACAAACTTATATTATTTGCTTCATCATCATTATTGAATCAAGTCAGTCAGTGGTAGGTTTTTTTCAGTGTTTCTGAAAAGACATAAAATTTGGATAGTTTCTACAACTCTTAAGTTCATAGAAAGATTCCCACGTCCCAGTACTCTTCTGAAGTGCTAGGACTTGTCTGTGCTGGAAGTAGCAGGAGAGCAGTCACCTGCCCTTTGCTCTCCCCCTTTAGGCATGCTACACCTTCCAAAACATGCCATTACAACTGCTTCTGCAGCTGTAGAAGGAACTGATCTGTGCAAAAACTGATGCTGGGGTGGGCAGGGGCAGAAGCAGCTTGACTAAGCAGGCACTTCTTTGAAAAGGACAACCGTGAAATTATGGCTTAGCTATCTTGAGCAACTGACAAGTGTTTAGAGGACAACCCTGTACTCAGTACATCTCTACTCACCAAACTACATTTACTACTGAAAAGTGACTAAATTGACTCCAAAATTCAACTCAAGACAACGAGTTCAATATAGTTTCTCTAGCAACTTCCAAAAGCTTGCCTTCCTTTTTCACAGTATTTTTGTTTACATTAACAAGTTTAAAAAAAGAGAAATCACACCCATTACAATTTCACAGTCCAAAAAGTAGTAAATTCCTTGGTGCAATGAAAGCAAAAGCAGATAAACCAGCTATTAATTATAAGAAACAAAATGTAGTATTCCATTTGCACCTCCGATTTTGAAAAGAAACAGGAATTTGTCCATCTATGCATTGAAATATCTTTGTTCTTAAGTGAAAAGTATTTTATCTACAAGAAGGAATTCAAGACATCTCACTGGCACACATATTCCTCTCCGGAAGTTGTCTTCAGGTACACTAACATTATTCCACAGTTTTTTATATTCAAAGGACCCTTCTCTGAATACAAAAGGTGCCTGAAAACCAGAATGTGTGCAGACACATAGAAATCCAACCAGAAAAAAAATCTGCTGACATTCTGAATCGAGTGTCAGGATGTAGACACCAGAATAGGCTGGAATGTGCTGATCACAGGCACTAAGCACTAGGCCCTGCACTTTCGTATTCATGCATCCAGAACAAAGCGTTGGAATTACAATTTCTATCACATTTTTGTTTATTGAACTCTCATCTCATCCTTAAATTATGTCCCAATGACATATATATTATTTGAGTACTACGACTGTTCTGCAAGATTCTAAGAAATCAATACAAAATCTATTGCTATAAAGATTATGGAGGTAAACCCTCCTTTTCCCAAACACTTCCCCTCAGAAAACCCCAGCCAACCACCCCAAACAAAACCAAACGAACAATCAAAAGCAGCAAGACTGCAAAACTAGATTTGTCTTTAAAATCATCAGCCATAAAACAGTCAAAAGAAATAAGACTTACTAAAATCTGCCAGGGATGATGATCTTGATTTAAGGTGGTGACATGAGACTTAGAAATCTGGGTCCCTTCTAAAAACTGGGTCTGATCAAATATTTTCTGTGATGGTGCAGGCTGCAGACATGATGGATCATTTCCAAACTGTGTAGAATAAAAACAGAGTAAGTCAAGTGACCAGTTTGTTAAAACTGCATTTGTATTAGCTGACAACACAGCATGTTTCATTAATATATTTTTCATTGCCTGTGCCCCCAAAAGCTGCTTGAAAGTGATGACTTGATATACATTACATATGATAGAAGCCAATCTAAACTAATAAATTCAACCTTTCCAAACAAACATTTTGTTAGGGCAGAGAAGAAAACTCAAGTCCAACATAATCCTCCAAAATAAGGCTTAAATAGTGTGGTTATTGGTCCGTTGCAGGAAATTCATTTCAGAGAGTAAATGAAAAACATCAGTTTCAGTATGTTTCTCTATAAAATGTAAGGACATAAAACTAAGCAGAAAAATTCTGACAAGCTTTACCATTTGAAGCTGGAGTTTGTCAGTGTATCTCTTTGTATTAGCAAAAAAGTTCTAGCAAAGCTTATACAATGTACCATTAGAAATCCCGAGGATTTTTTCCAGCTCACTCATACAACTCCCTAGATTAAAAGGGATCACTGGTTTGATATTTCAGTTTTTTTCTCGATGGAGTCAGCAACATCAACATTCTGTTTTTTAAACATTTCCTTTTTAAAGAAGGTTTGGGAACAACCACCCCAAATGCACTATATTTTCATGTAAATATAATTTGAAATGCATGTGTTTCTGAGGAACCTTAAAAGATCCTGAATTTGGGATAGTTCAAAACTCTTTAATCCTCTGCTTAGTATTTTCTGAACAAATCAAACACCATTTTCAAAATGACTCATTAGAGACTATAAGTTATTGAGATAGGCACAACCCAAAGGCACAGAAACCAATGGAAAAAATCCCTCCGATTGCTGGGTAAGATCCTAATTGTTTATAGTTTAGCTTCATAATCCAAGAAAAGATCCAGTAAAGCAATTCTCCCCTCAGGCAAAATTAGCTTCCCTTCCTTACATCATAAGTCAATGAATTTTAATACCACATGCAGCAAATAACAATTGCATTTTAACAGCTTCCTCAGGAAACACAAAAAATAGTGATAAAGTTTTATAAAAATAAAAGAGAATTAAAAAAAAAAAAGTAACACAGCATCAGCATTGTGACAGCTTTAAATGAATCAAAGTTTGCTGTAAAGTCTAGCATGAAATGCAATTAACTTGTTCTTCCCATTCCCAGAAGCAGCTTAGCAAATCACTAAGATGATTACATATAAAGATACCTCTGTGACTGTCCCCTTCATGGATAGTAATGAATACATGGCTGTTTTCACTACGTAAAGGTCATCAGATGTAGGTCTGTCAAAAAACCCTATGATTTTTAAGACTTAATTTACAAGACTATAATTCAAGTGATAGAATGAACTGACTGGAAGTACAGCATGCAGGTATGAGAAAGGAACTTTAACTAGCATGGTTAATTCCCTCTAAAACTCCAATTCAGAACTTCCAAAAAATGCACACATCAAGCATTTGAGCAATGCATGGGATCAGTAGATTTATATGCCTTGAATTATAACATGCACAGCACATTACTCATCAGATACGTACACTGGAAATGCTCAGCATTTAACAGTGTTACAGTATTAGGTGCATTGATTAAAAGAACAGAAGAAATACAAGTGTAAAGATAACTTTTTTCCCCTCAGGTTTCTCACTTTTAAGACTAAATACATTCAGCCAGGGTCAACCCACCAGACAAACATAGTCCTGCAGAAAACAGGGGTGTTTTGCAGTTGATTTCTGTAAGAACTTGTGCTGTGTCCTCACTTTTGCACAAAGTCTTCACCACTCTGAACCACATGCTCTATCTTCACATCCCTCTTTTTGTAATATTTAGGTCAAAATAACTGTGTGCAAAGATGTTAGAGCTCTTGAAAGAACAGTTTTAGAAATAAGTGGTGCTGCAACCAGAGCTATGAAGCAGTAAGGCATCATTCCACAATACTGGATTTGGGTTGGATTTCAAAAACTAGAAAAATCAAAAAATTTGAGTAGAAAGATATTCTGATTAAGCTCAGAAATTAAATTCAGATGAGTCCCCATCTTTGCAGAGGTGGTTCACTTCAGCTACACTGCAAGAGGGTAGGGAAGAATTTCAGAAACACTCAAAGCAGCCCACACAGTGTGGTGTACTTGGGATCTAGCACTACACTGTGCAGTCCAGTCAGCAGGGGAAACATGACAATAGCTTCCTTCCACCCAGTAAACAGCAATTATATCTTGTCCTGTTTAAACCCTGTTAAAAACTATCAAAGTATCAGTTCCTTCCTCTGTTCAACCAACAGTTCCACCTTTCATCCCCCAAAAGCATTTCTACATAAGCATCTCTGTGCTTCTTCCTTATGCCCTAAAAAGCTTCTCTGTAAGCATTTGTCAAAGATATCCCTAAAATTCTCAGTGACTTTGGTAGGTACCTATGGAAACTAAGACAAATTCAGCCAGTGACACACCAAGGTTACTCTCATCCCCACCAGTGTTGTTCCATTACTTCCCTCCTGCTCCCTTTTTCTGTCTTATTAATCTTATACCACCTGCTAAACTGAACTTCTCAGAGAAATCACTCTGGTTGCTACATGTATGTAGCACAACAGTCTGGAGTCTGAATTCGTACTAAAACCATCATGTAAACAACAGAGAAGAGCTGGCATATTTATTGGCCTCAGTAAATGATAAACATGATTAAGCTCTTCCAAAGATGTTAAAACTCATATTTTTCACTGAAATAGAACTCTAAAAATAACTCTGGATAATGCCCCTCCACATACAAAATGGCAAGGCATATGAATTGCATCCTATATGTACAAGCTAAATATCAGAGGTTACTGTCTAACAGATTGTTCAGAGTTAATGATAGATACTTCCACTCATACCCCCACATTTCCACCTATTTTTAAATGTCTTTACTTACATAATGTTTGATGTCTTCATCAGCACCAACCTAATTCTGATGGCAAGATCAAGGCTGTACTTGTAGGACATGGGAAATCACACTGAAAAGCATGCCTCCTTCCATTTCTGTTGGGTTTGGGCCTGGAAGCACAGGATCTTTCCTTTAATTATTCATGCGTTTCCTGAGAAGAACTAGTGGTTGCTTTGTGTCAGCTGAATAGGATCGTAATTCAATCTTCACTGGAACCTGTTTATCTGAATGACTCATTAAGGCACAAGCAGACTGCTAAACAACTGTTTCATAGTTACAAAGTCTTTTGATAGGGGAACGTATGTTTTGAGAAGTCACTTTATGCCATATGAGTTCATAGAAATTCATTTTTCAGGGGTTGCTTATTTCTTACAAACATAAAGAAATGAAGTGAAGCACATTCACACCTGTAAGTGACATCCTCCTGAAAAGAATTGTGTCAATGGGCAGTAGGATGTTTTACAGACACAGGTGTTAAAATGCAAGCTCACAGCTGCAGGAACACTGGGCAGGATAGTTTCTAGACTTGGTATTCAAGCCTGAGATTATGCAATCAGCTTTTCAAACAGAGCTGTTGCCATTCCTCTGAAATTCTAGTCGTTCCAAAGGGCTGACTATAAACTACAAGGAGTCAACTGAAGTTTCAAAGATCTACAGCTCTAGTATCTACTGTATTACTATAAATGCAGGTCAGAAATGATCTCTTAGAGCCCTATGCTTATGATAACACTCATTATAGTTTTTATTCAGGAAATTGTCAGGTGATGGAAACAGCAAGAATAGTTGACCCTTTACAAACAGATCTTTTCCAGAGATCACTGCTATAGCACGCACATACTATGAAAGTCAGCTCAAGAACCAAAAGAGATGTTCTAGGAAAATCACCTAGAAGGCAGAGAAGACACGGTCAAGTGACAGACTAAAATTACTGCTTAGCAGCTCTGTTTGGATCTAAAAGAGCATAGTAATAGTTTACAAAGAAAGCACAATACAGAGGAGCTTTAACATTACTTAGTTATTATGTTATTTCATAATACAGTGATACAAAGTATTGACAGGCAAAGGTGCAGCATGATGAGACTTCTTATCATGGTCCATTGGAGATCTAAGTCTTTATCAGTTTACGTATTTATTTTCAAGCTGCAATCAGTAGGAGGCACATGTCAGCAAAAGCCAGAGGTGTAAATCTGAATACTGACATTCTAAGGAGCATCTATAAAGTCACACCTTCATTATGTTTTCCTTAAAACTGTAAGCCACATTGGAGTCTACACCAGAATTCATGCACATCACAACCACCAATGTATTTATGACCGCTAAACTTCTCCTGATTGGCAAGGTATAAATACCAACTTTGAAGATAAACCAATATAACTTCAAAACCAAATTACAGTAATATTCCTTACATGACAGGGTAGTAAAACTGTGTTTTGTAAATTTATTTGAAAGATACTGTCATCATGTCATATGTTTTACAATTGCTAACTATACATTGAGAATAATTCAGCAATTGAATTTGATCTTACTTTGCAAATGACAAATGGACCGTGATTGAAGAATCAGTAGCCAAGTTACATGAAAGACAATACCATTCAACATGGAAGGCAAAAAGTCAACAATTATCAAGTTATCAGTCTGCTGAAGCAGTTCTTAAAATGTTGTGTTTGTAATGCAAGACACTTCAAAAAATCCTTCACAAAACACATTCCAATCTTTCCTCTTAAATTGAAAGGATTACCCTGACTTGCCTCTGCTTTTAATACATGCCCTTTTTCTTCTGCCTCTATCAGAGAAATATTCAGTATAAGTGAAATAATCAGTAGCATTGCAATGTATAATAATTATGCAGCTCTACACTCTGTGTGGGTGCATGCATGTGTGCAGAGAAAGACATATTTAATACACACACTAAGCAAGACAATAGATTTTATTTACTGGCTATAATTAATTTATTACAATTTATTAATGTCCTGTTAAGTCTAAGTAGGTAACAATAAGGCAAACCCTGGACTAGCAGCACTGTGGAAATGCCTCTTAATTTCTTAGATTAAAAATACCACAGAGAGCAAACTCCTCTTCATTGTGGTAATGCAATACAACAGTGCAGTGCAAGTCCAGGGACGTGGCACATTGTACTACCCACAGCTCAGAGAAATATTTCACGCCTACAGGCAATATATATATATGCAATATATGGCACCTTTTTAAAAGAAAGAAAAACTAAGAAAATTTACTTCTGCCTGCATATTTTCACCAACAAGAAAAACTGCAACCATTGTGGCACGGAAGTGGCGCTGAAATAGCACTACACTATGTGCAAAAACCAATGTGGTCTTTATAACCCTAAAAAAAAAGGGGGGGTATTACATTATCACTATTCCCAGAACCCCCCCACAGTTGCCCCTAGATCTATAACAAAGAACTGATCTAAAAGTCAAGCCCAAAGGAAATAACAAAATGCTATCTAGCTATCCTTTTTTCCCAGCACAACTGCCTGCAGCTGCCGGGATGGTTCCTCAGTTTCCTACATCACTGGCCCATGCAGTTTGTAACATCTGACAGGGTCACAGTGCAGTCATTTGCTGCAGGCAACCACCTTTCCAAATGATACATATAAACACACGCTTTACTCTTCATACAGCCTTGAGAGCAGAAAAACCCCCTCATGTGCTTTGCAATCTTACTTCATGTTTTACTTTTCCACTGCAAAAACCCATGTATTTACCACAATTCTACATTATCACCAGATTTTACCCAAATTAGCTGATTGACAGAGCCACTGACACAGGAACATGGCTGAGGTTACTGTATATTATGTATGTTTGCTTTAATTTTCTAGTATTAAGTCAAATATTATCCTCCATTCTTATTACAACTGAGAATATGGAAATATTTTGATGATATTTGTCATACAATTTGAGAGTTCTGTGGTATATAAAACAACCCTCAGGTTTTTACTACTTCTTCATATTTCAAAGTTACAAAACAACTTAATTAGCAAGATCATACCACCTCATCCTTAATCTCATTAGAAAAGACTAATGGCTGCAGAATCAATTATTTCATAGAGCTTACTGCCTTAACACCATTAGCCTTTACATCACACAGGCTCTTTTTGAATTTTCAATTCAATTGTAATTTCCTCCACTACTTTAATTACAATCCTTAATTAAAGTCCCTTCTTTAATCAACTTTATAGCTCTGTCCATTCATTTATGGCTGTATATAAAATAAGAAACAAAGAACAACTTGCAAAACTGTAAGGCTAGCACAAGTGTTTTCACACTATTTGGCGGGCCTTCACTTCTGCTCCAAGAATTGATAGTATTCTTTCCTTTAAAATATCCATAAAAAATTCATAACAAATACAAAGAACACCAAAATTTTAGCTAGGTTTCACAAAACCATGACTGACAAATATTTGATTTTGCAGTTCCTGAAAAATCTAATGAATTAGGGATTTTATTCACATGCTTCATTGTTCAGTTTTCTGTCAATTTCACGAACCTGTAGCTTGCTCATTGTTTTCACAGCTGAGTTTAGATGGCAGGTCTGTTATCTATATACGGTGAGGATACACTGGGAATTTTAGATCACACTAAAACATCATACAATTAGACATCCTGTCTGACATGGAAAACACCAACCTATATAGAGGCAAGGAGTGTCAATGTAGAATAGGTGATGTATTACAGGAAGCTTTGCTGCTTGAGGTAAACTGATGGGAGAGATGCAGCCAGGTTGGCAAAACTATTTTCAGGATGCCTCCAAGTACAGATTCACTCCAACAAATCTACTACATCCAAATCTGAAACAATCAGTAGGGGCCTTTTGGCAAGAAAAATAGTTGTAAGCTGTTCAGATACATTAAGTTTGCCTTTACTCCCATATAAGCCTGTATGTTTCTTAACAAAAGAGCTGTATCTATGTGCACAAATACTTGTATGAATTTTCACCAATGTTTCAATGAATATAGAAAGTCCATCGTATATTTCTGCACAATTTTTCTATGTGATAATTGAAACAGTAACTTTTCAGGGTATGCAAGTACCGTATTTTTCAGAATAGGTAATTTATTCTTCAAAGCAATAATTGAGATTTTCCGAATTCATGCTTTACTGTATAAGTAGTTTGTGGTTCTTTCCAGAGCAAAGTCCTTTGCACTTTATGGCATTTTAGCCATGAAATTAACATGCTACTTCCTTTAAATTAGCCCTTTTCAACCATTCTGCCCTTTTCAATCATTCTGCACTGGGAAGATGTAGAAGTCATTCAGATTCATTTAACCCACTTAATAACATATTCTATACAGATATGCATACATACTTGTCTTGGCAAGTTTTTTTTGGTTATTATTAAATCATTAAAGCCCTGATACACACATACATATGTAAATGCTTTTCATTAACGAATGAAAATATGTACCTTCCCTTTACACAGTTTGCAGTAAAATGCAATTCCAATTTTTAGAAGGAGTTAATGTTTGAGCCACTAACTGCTCCCATAAGGTTGAAAAGATCCCAATATGTATCTTACATGACCTTCTGTTCAATTGGATTCTGAACATTCCTTGAAGTTCAGATTGCTTTGGCATTGTATTTGCTTTTTTTCTGCATCAGGTGGGAAGATTTAAACACAAAGTTTCCAAAACATATTGGCTTAAAGAATATTTGCCACTCCTAGTGTTTCTGGCATGTCTAACCTGTGACAGACACACTCTGAAAATCATGCTGGTGTACATAAATCCTGACCTCAATCCTTTCACCAGGGAAGTCCAAATTTAATCTCATTTTTGCAGACCCTCATATCTCTACAACAAGGAGATATATTCTTTTTTAACAAAGTACTATTTCAAATAAAAAGGACGGTATTCTGATTCAAACAAAACCATTGTTCATACTTCTCAAATCAGACGTAATTTTTTTAAATCCAACTCTCTGGTGATAGCTGCAAACTCACTTCCCTTGAAAGCACATACGCAGCAAATATCAGCCTTCTCTGCAAGGCAAAGCATTCTCTAAATGAGTATTAGTGGAGTTGCTAGCTAAACAACCACTCCATAAATGTACTAACACACAAGCATTCTCATGATGAGAAATACTTGTTAGATTTAAAGAGAAGTGTGTCAGTACAGAATTGCTCAATATCAACATCTAATACCATAATTTAATATTTTAACAGCAAAGATCAGTAATATTTTTGCAACAATGGCACTATTTAAAGAAACAAATTAAATACTCTCCATCAGCCTGCAGAACCTTTATTTGGTGGGCATGTGACCAGAGACATGAAAGTCTCTGTCTCCTAAGATGATGAACTTTTAAGCATTTGACACTTTTTAACTGTCTGTTAGGGAAAGGTCCTGCTTTTCAGTGACATCCAGTGAAAGAGGAGATTGCAATGACCAGGAACAGCCTCTATCCTTTTGTTATCTCTAACCAGCTCTACCCAAATCTTTTTTTTTTCCTCTCTCTCTCTCAAAGAAGAGAGCTAAAAGCTCATTTATGTCCCTTCCTTATTACAGTGTTGCAGATAAGCACAGCCATATCCTCCTGATCATTAGACCCTACAACTTGGGAGCTATTTTTGCCATTTCTTTCTACTTTACACCACATACTGTGACATTTTTTTTAACCTGCCTCCTGTCTCTCCAAATCTCTATGATTACCAAAACTTGTTTTCAGGCTCTCATCAGCCTGCTTCTTGATCAGGACAAAATCCTTGCCATCCCAGACACACAATTTGCCCTTTTCCATCTGTGAAGTAAGCAGCTATTACTGTACTCTTTGCCTGTAAATTACTTCTGAGTTTTCTGATGTGCTAAGCAGGAATTGATCTCTCAGGGAGGGCTATGAAACGCCAAGTGTATTTGGAATAGCAAATTTTCCTATTGGTCTAAACGCATTTCCACTTTTGCTTTGTTTGCTGAAATTTTTTTCCCATCATGATACAACAGAAATTTCTTGTCATTTCTTGATAAAAAGCCTAGATGGTTTTCTCCTTAAAGCCTGTCTTTCAGACTCTGATACAACTTTCTAGTGACTTTTCTTTAAGATCTATTAGAATACATGTACCAAAAGTAAATTAGCAACAAAAATGAGAAATGCCAACACCCTCTCTGCGTGCAAATTTCTTCTCTTAAATACAAAAAGTGAGACCAAGGGAATCCTATTTCACTGAGCAAATTAACAAAAGGTCAGAAAGCTTGATCTTTGTCACTGGTGTACTCTGTCTGAAAGCTGAACTGCCATTTAAATATTTATAAGGGAGAGCTGTAATTGCAGGCTGAGAGCTGCGAGAGAACTCTGCATGTACAATACAGGAAAGTGAAAATATTCATGAAATGGGAGATATTCCACCAGAGGAAAATTTGGGTGAAGGGAAGGAGCATTAACGTGGCATTTTAATCACTTCTGAATCAGGATACAAAAGAAGGTGACCTGAAACTTGTTACTTTTGGGGTCTGTTTGCAACACAGAAGAGTAATTTGAGCATTACTAGCCACTGAAAAATGGTTAAAAAAACCACACCAGTTTTGAATGACCAGTAGTAAATAAACCCAAGTTTCATTCTTGTGAGTATGTTTAAATGATATAAAGAAAAATGGGAAGAGAAACAGCTGCCTACATGACAAAGTTGAGAGCAAACAAAAACGTTCCAGACCCTGCTGCACATATTAACTGGGCTTGCTACTAGCAACAGAGCTATCTCCCAGCAGATTATGGGTTCTTGCTAGATAATCTCCCTTCCTGCCTGATTTTAGTGCCTTTAATTAAACTAAATTTGCACTTGTCCCTCTAGTTTGAAATCCAGTTCCAAGTAATTTATTCTATTTGGCACCATAAGAAAACCAAAATGCTCAGAGAATTAAGTCCATTTTTCCTACAAAAAAACTCCCAGATGATACAAAACAAGGTGACCAGCCTACAAAACACAAGCAAGATGTAATATGACCAAGGTCCATATTAAGGACATAGCCTCTTGTTCAGAAAGTCTCCTCAGCAGCAAATTGCTGGATATTGGAAGAATATGCACACAATATAAAACTATGCATTTGCCTTGTTCTTACTTCTGTGCAAGCAGACTGCTTGCACAGCTGAGGAAGGTATACTGAACTAAGTGGACATTTGTTCTGAAGTAATTTCATATTCTTAGAATGAGATTGAAGGAAGAAGGCAATATTTTACCTATCTCTAATTAGATGATATCATCAGTGAACTCTTCTACTTGGGCAGATGCTAGTGCCAGAACAGTTTTAATGTTAGGTTCCACAGGATCAGATCTGCATTTCACACGAATTACTATGCTCCTGACTGGCTCAGACTCTGGTCACAATACACCCACCCAACCTCCTATCAATACACCTTAATGAGTTACAAAATCCTTCTCAGTACTCGACATAGACAGGTCTTCCACAAGGTCTACCATCTTGAAGGAAACCCTCATGCATTTTTTAAGAGTAATATGAAATGACTGGTGTATTGCCACTGCCCTCTTCTGGGTGAGACAAGAACGAGACCTTTGCTTCCTCCACTAGTTTGGGCTGCTAATGAAAAGTACTTTGGTAACTCTCGTCTCCTCTTTCACAGAGTCAGGAATGAGTAAGTGAAAAATGTTCGTCATCAGAGCACAAGAATGGGATTCAGGGGATGCAGATCTACTTCCTGGCTCCAAAGACTCAGCCTCTGCCCTTGGATAATTCATTCAGCCCCTTAGTAAAGAGGAAAAAAAAATTGTTCAAGCCAAGCAGTTTGGGAATAAACTATACTACTGACATGGAACCATGGAAGTACCATAGTGACAATCTACTATACAAGTATCTCAGTAGGTAAAAAAACCCAGGCATGACACATGCATTGGAAAAAGTGATTCCTAATTTTCCCATATCAGTAAAAACACTCACTGAAAGTGCTTGATTCCTTAAATCTCTGTTCAATGATCTTTCCAATCTTAGCCAGATTGAACAATTCCCATTATGACAGGAAATAGGAAACATTACTGAAAATGCTAAGTTTAGCTTGAGGGTAATTATACAGATTTAGCTTTGGATGAATGGTGATCTTGATTGTGAATAGGAGGATTGTTGTTTAGAGTTTTTAATAAATAAATTTAAAAATTAGAGCTCACTTGTCACTTGCAACTCAAAGAAAGAACAACAGGCTGTACTGGAGGCTATCCAGGCATGCAATCACACCACTGGAACAGAAACATCCTATAGTCTACATCACCAGAATGGTAACATAAAAGCAGTTGACAGAAGAAAAACCACTTGAGCAGCAGCAGATTGCACACCCTGCCAAGGGGAGAAATAGTAAAACAATTGTTATTTCTTTTGATGTAATAACTGAGCTCCCTAGCAAAGTGAACGACTCCCAAACGAACGTAACAAAATTTACCTAAAGCTTGGGTTTTGCTTGTTTTTTTAAAAATAATGATAATAATAATAAATCTTAAAAAAATTAAAACCCTACAGCTACCACACAGCTATGGTGGCATAGTTTATGTCACCAGGTATGTCATTAGAGGAGCCCTAGGATCTACTTCTACACCTTACTTACCCTTCCTGTAACATGGACAAGTGGTATCTCTTTTCTACCCATCTGCTTCAAAAAGTTGAATCCCAGCCCCAAAGTTGTATTTTAACAGTCAATAAACACAGGATCTCTAATAATGGGGTTATTCTTCCCTCATTTATCTGGTACGTGGTGCTTTAAGTAACAGGAATCTATGCAACCACACACTGGTCATGTTTGTGACAAACCTAGCTTAATCCTCCTCTCTTAAATAGGACATTTGGCAGGTAAGATAGAACTTACGCTCTCCAGCACAGGCAGCTGTTACAAGGAAAGGTGTGTGGGAGCTACAATCACATGGAATTGGTCTGCATTTCCACTCAGTTCAACTCCCGCTAAGAGCCTCGACAGTGCATTCAGAGTGTAACAATATCCTTACTGAAGGGTTCCAGCTCAGTATTACCTGGGGGAGAATACTAGCATCTTCCTATCTCAGCCAATAAGCAGGGACTTGCATTTGATTGGGATGATTATATGTACTTGTAAGGGCTGAAATATTCCCCCTGTATGATATTCTCCTCCAGAGTGTACCTCCACAATTATCCGTGGCCCTGTTTTCTAAAAGCCCAGTACACTGCTGTCATGATACTGGCTTTCATTTACGTTCCTGAACAGGAAAGCAATGCCAAACTGTAGATATTTAGACACTTGAAACACATATCATTGAAGTCCTTTGAAGATCTGTGTTTGTGCGTTCCCTGAAAAACTCTTCCTTGAACATAGTGATCCCAGCTTTCAGAACCAGGGCCATCAGGTGCAAAAAGTCTTTGCACATTTCCACTTTGTTTCTGGTACTATTTTCTGATCCACACTGCATCTGAAGCCCAACAACTATGCAGGCCACCTTCCAGTGGTTTATATTGCCATGACCTACAAGCCGACTGTTTTCGTAAGAAGCTGACAAATTACATTAAGACACTGTTCCAGAGCAGTGAAGCCTTCAACAACTATATTAGTGCAATTCCCAGGCTAGTCTTACACTGTTTTTTCTATCAATGATCATCAGCACTTTGTGCTCCCTCTTCATTTTTTGAAGCAGATACTCTTGTCTTCTTCGCACAAAACCACTTCCTCCATTAAATTGATAACTATTCACGAGAACTAGTACCGGTGGGAGCTCCACTGAGAAAACTTGTACTTATAAAAGCCTCTTAGCACTTCTCAAATCCTTGCCTTCATTTTACCCTTCTTTATGCATTTAATATTACATTGGTTTGCCCTTTCAGCTTAAAACATTCTCAATCACTCTTCTTTTCTTAATGGCTCTTGCTTTAGCTGACACCAGTTCTCCAAAGCACTGCAGTCTTGAGGGCTCCCATATTTATAGCTACTGTGCCTAATTGCTCTGACTTTAATTAGTTAAACACCTAGCTGCAGAAATTTATCCTAAATTCAATGCGAGAGTCTGCTGTCAAAGTTTTTATGGTAAATTCAAAGCCACATTACTTTTGTACCTTCTGTTCATGAGGCCCTGATGCAAACAAGTCATGTATTAGTGTCTTACATATAAAAAGCACTCCTAACTATATGTCTCAAATCCCAGAGTACCACATAACATGCCATTAAAAACTGCAAGAGCAAGAAATGTGATTACTGGGAAAAACAGCAATCTGGCTATCTAGATTATTATTTTTTTTAACACTCTGAGATAAGAATTACAAGTATAAACAGAGATAAAGACACAAATGACATCTCTATACTACCAGGTATTTCTTTGTTCAAGTATGATTATGAATTAATTTGCCTAATTTGCAAATTAGAAGAAGCTTATTTATCATAAGTCTGGATGATTTCTCCATTTTATTTATGCTGCAAATATGGACAAACTTTGTGTAACTGAAAACTGGTCTAAGAAATCACACTCTTGTGACAAATGTGCCCATAACTATTTTTCACAAATTATAAGGAAGCTCTGAATTAGCTGTTAACTCAAATCTGTAAATCACCTGAGTAAAAAAAGTTTTTATGAAAACTGGATATCCAGCAATGTTAAGTCTTCTAAGATGCTTGTTTTAATTTAAAAATTCACACCACATATTAATACACTTCACATTCAGGTTTTATCAAAGTAGAAGGGATTCCATGGTCCACGCGTTAAGAGGTGAGCAACAGATTATGGCTGTTACAGCCGTATCACGAGTCAGCAAAGCACTGAAACCTCAATTTTTAGCAACATGTATGAACAAGCTATTGTATCATTCTGCAGAAACCACACACTAGCAAAAGTAATACCCATATTTTCCATGGGGCTGTTGATTTGTATTTATGTATCAGCCAGATGAATTTTTCCTTGATTTTCACACATGTAACTATTTTTCTTACTGGCATTATCCCTGAGTGATACTATCAGAAGTCTAAGGAGAATCGGGCCTTTAAGCCCTGAGTATTACCAACATAAAATGTAAATCCTTGAAAAAGGATTTGAGGTAGCTTTTTATGAGAAAATGACAGTCAGGAAAATGTTCAACTCCCTTTGATATAAACAACAGGACTAGAAATAAAGATTCATCTCTGTAAAGAAATCTGAAACCCAAACAAAAGCCAGAAAGCATCTGATAACAGCTGGTATCTTTCAATAGCCAAACCGTCTGAGTTTGACATCCCTATTTTGGCAAGTGCAAATGTATCATTTTGGCAAAAACCAGCATCTCCCCTCACTAGACAAACAGCATCCTGAACCTGTATTGTACAGTCCATGATTATTCTATCCTCTCCTATGTGCAGAACTTCAACAACCTATGTGGTAAACAGCAGTACCACTGTTGTTCTTCTGATCGCATGGCATTAGGGCTCTGTTGATAATTATAAATGATTTCATGACCAAGTTTAAATGTATCTGCCAAAACAGAAATTGAACCTGCAGAGAGAAAGCACTTTTTTCTCCAACGTGAGTCTTTGACATAAGCCTCGCTGGATCTGTGCCTACATATGCAGCCAAAAACATTAGCAAACAGACTAGCCCTACAGCACAGCCACCTGAGCACTGCAGGCTTCCCCCTGTGTTCCAAAAACACTGCAGCCCACAGCTTTAGCTCTACAGGTGAATAATCTGTCATTCTGGCCAGGCACTAATGGGCTAATCAAAAGAGATTTTCAGCCTGTGGAGTATAAAATGGGACTGCTTTACTCTAAGATCAGCGAGAGATGTGTCAAGATCAGAGTCAAGCCTTCAGGTCCTAAACACTACTTGGTGTAAGGAACACAACTGTTTTTTCAGTTTGTAAGAATTTTGGACCGTCTACATGGAAATGATGAATGATGCATCAACATCTGTCAGAAACAAACATTTTCCAAATTTATTCCAATTATAGAGATTCAAGGTGCTTAATATAAAAAAATTTCATTTTGATCCAAAATTGACAATGTAAATCCTCAAGCGAATATTTTATTTATTATTAGAGGTATATGAACACTCATACTTGATCTAGTTGTCTGGACCCTCTTATGGTCAGTGGAAAAATGGGCACTTCTAAGATGTAATTTATCTCCACTCTAAGACAGATACTAAAAATAGAACAGTTTCCTATGCCATCTAATTTTTATAACTTATTACTGAAGTACCACACTGCCCCAGCACCAGTCATTCGTCATGGTCCCTCTGTGATGGTGCTGTAACCAGCCCTTTCTCCAGCTAGACTTAAAGCAAACTTACCTTGACCTCCCACTTGCTTTTCTTATGAGTCATTTAACAGATCACCTAAACCCCATATATACCCGTGCACACACCTTCATTTCACATGAAACTGTGCCTGTAATAGCTGCTGACATTCGGCCTTTTCCAGGGAAGCTCTTTGAATAAAGGCAAGTTAAATAACTTAAATTATCACAGGTCCAGAATTAAGCTCAGGAAGTGAGAATCAATTTACTTTGACTTTCCTATTAAGTTATATGAAGATTAGTTAAAGGATTTTCTTTTTCTCCAGCCTCCATCTGCATCCTGTATAAGTGAAAGGATAGAACTGATGATATGCAGGTCACATCTATCTTCCCCTTTGATCCAGTTAATGAAATCGAGATTCATTGCAATTTTCTGCCTTCCATCGTTTAAGGAATGAGGTTACTTTGAAGATTCCTTGAAGCTTACAGTATTTTTCCTCATAACTAGATTCTATTTTTCCTGGATATCTTATTTCTTTATCACTGCCAGTATAAGTTGTTAATATTAATCTTCTGTCCAAAATAATCTAGACTGAGCTCCACAAACTTGAATTCCATCTTGAATTTCTACTGAAACTTTTATAGACTGTTTTTTGCTTTTTCTCTCTCTTACACAGGCATCGTATTTTTAACTCCTGATGCAAGCAGGGGGGTAGCATTTAAACTAGGACCTCATACATACTAAAATGGCTGAAAAGGAGTCTTCGTCAAGTTAATGGTTCAATTTCATCAGTTGATTAAGTTCACTTGATGTTAGTGAAGTTGACAGCCGAGGACACTACCCTTTCTTTACCAGAATATGAAATCCACAGTCATGTCATGACATAAGGAGAAAGATGCTTCTTCTCTCCATGAGTTAGTGACACGAGCGAGATAACCAGGTCACATAACAGGAAACGCCAAAGCCCATAGCTGCTGTTAGCTGATGCATGATCCATGCAATTCCTCTGTAAAAGGCCTTCCTAGCTAGCACATTCCCAGCTGCCTGTTGCCTATGGACCTTCCTCTGCTCCATGGTGCCACTCATAACACACTCATGAATGCAGGGAGGAAGCATCAGGTCAGGGTGACAAGATGCACTTAGCATATGACATCAGTGAAACACACCATGTCATGCTGCAAACATCAGAGAAACAGCCATAGGTGAGAGAAAAGAGTAAGGCTGAGTTAGCTTGTGACAGTCTCACTTCTGTTGTGCCAAATTTGAGAGGTCTGTAAATAGGTTGTGAAAACCCTTGTTTGGAGAGAGCTCTGGTATGTTAAAGGAAGCACCACACTATCCCTAAGTGAGCTGCCAAGCCTTGTACTGCCATTTCCTTCCTGGAATAAGAAAACAATACAACCAGAGGAATCAGAGTACAATCTTTACACTGACCTTCCACCTCCTCACCTTCCACGGAGCAGATTAGCGCACATTCTCTTTAAATTCTGCATGAAAGCCATTAGTGGAAAGATTGGAATACATAATTCCAATCTAAAATAAACAAACAACAAAACCACAACACATCTCCTTGCATGTTCTGCTGGCAAGCTTAGATAAGCACACTACAGGGAAACTAAGAATGCTCCAGACAGTAAAGGTTACTATTGCTGTGGTATGGCTTGGTTTTGCATAGTAATTAGGCTCACTGCCAGCCTGATTCCTTCAACATTTTAACTATCTGCAGCTTGAGTGATTACATTAATAAACTTCCAGTACAGACAGCATGCTAAACTCTAGCCACTGTTCATGTAGGAAGAGAATGGAAGTCTTTAAATGCACTTTCTCTTCTAGATAAAAAGGCAAATCCTGGCCTGATTTTCTCAAGAAGAACCATTCCTCAGAAACCTCCTGCAACCTCTTCATTCTCAGCAGGATTTTTGGGACCAGGGTGATTCCCTATCAGCCAAAGAAGGATTTACTTTTTTTTCTTCATTTTTAAGGTTGTAGCAGCAGATCTAACATTCCTACCCATCACCTATCACAGGTCTACATATCTTAGATCCCTGTCATAGTACCCCTACAAATCACAGTATGAAGACTGTAAGGTCAAAAGCATACACACACCTGTACTTACTCAAGCTAAGAGAGAAAATCATCCGTAATGACTTCTAATCAGAGATTCATCTAGCTCATTGTAGGTCAGTCCAGAAATCTTCAAGTAAACTCCAAAATAAACAGAACTGTAAGTGATCAGATTGATCTGCACACAATCCCAAGTGTATCTCACAAAGCAGTACATTATCACATAAGGACGGGGAGCAATCAAATCCTGTTATGGTACAAACCAGTAAGAATACTTCTACATTTGGGTAACAGGCAAAACATTTGCTAGCAACACCAAGGGAGAATTGCAAGCAATGTATCACAAGTCATGTTGCTTCACCAAGCACTCTGAACCAACAGAAAGGAATACGTCTTCCAGCAACTGCAATAAATGCAGTCTACTTTTGTGCAACAGGAACAACTCCCTGATAGACCTAAATCTTGACTTCTGCCTCCACTGTATCCAGAAAGGAGATAAAAGGAGTTCTTGTAGAATGAGTCAGACATAGTTACTCTCTCTTCCTGCAGGGAACTACAAGCACCTGTTAAGAAGTCAATAGAAGTATCTGTGTCTTTTTCACAAAATGTTGTTTCATCATCCCACCCTCCATGACTACCAGCTGTATAGAGCAATATACAACTGCTGTATTCTTTTTGGTTGCTTGGTTTTAATTTCTGCATCAGGAAATGAGTGAAAACTGAAAATGTTTCATATATACAGAAATCTACACATTCACCTGTAAGTTTACTCAGTGGAGCAGAGCTATGTGGGTGGAACATTCAGGTTTCTTTCTCAGCTCTGTCACTGACTCATTGCAGAAACTTGGGGAAATCATGTGCCCTTCTAAACAAAATGGGGATAATAATCATTCTTAGCAAACAGATGTGCAGTAAGATGTTGTTAATTAATGTCTGTTAAGTACTTCAGAATCCCAAGATGAAAGACGAAGTGCATCATGGGAACCCATAAAACATACAATAATATATCTATTGTTAGCATTTAACAATAAGGAATAAAGCATTTAACACTTCTTAACCACTAATCCCATGCTTGTAAAAGGCAAACTACTATCCTTTCTAAACAGAGCCAGAAGCCTGTAAAAGCCAGGGACTCTGCTTCCAAACCTTCCTTCACCTCACTGAGGTGGAATTATTTAAACACTACTAATATCAAACAGAACTGCCTGGATACAAACATGCAGGTACAAAACCAACTAGGAAACAAATAAGCCTGTTTTTCTGTATGCTTAATCATTTGTAACCTCATCTTCAGGTTGGGCTCCAGCAGAACTACTCTGCAATCCTTCTGAAGACTGAAAAGATGGAAAGGTCAGCAGAAATCCACGATGACCAGTTCAGGTAACATACAAATCTAAAAGACTACAAAATAATGGCCAAAAGTAGATCATCTTTAACACAGAAAGCTTACCATAAAGGTAGCCATTTATTAGCATGATCTTCTATCTTTATGGAGAAAAATTGAGTATCTATTAATAACTCTTTCTACTTGAAGCAGATGCATGAGAGGCTGTCAGGAAATACTGTCTTCAGTTCTGTGTCTGCTCTCTTTTCTCCCTTCACATGACTATGGTCCATATGTTTATTTTGAGACATGTTATTTGTTTGGGTTTTTAACTTTAATCAAGTTTTGCTGCTAACTTTAGAGATACAACTTGAATTTTATCTTCATAGTTGAATCAAAGAAAGTAGGCATTACATGCTACTCGGTTTAAAAAGCATTTTGTGTTGGAGGTTCCTTCAAACTCTTTGTTCCAGAATCAGGCCCAGATCTCTTCTAAAATGGAGAATTCGCATGTATAAACTAACAGAAAGAAGGTTCCTTAATTCTTGCTCACTCTAATCAAAGGATCAAAACCGCTACTGCCATCAGCATCTACCTAACCATCAATCCAGCTGATCCATTTCCTGAAAGCATCATTAGAATATCCTGAAGTCTTTTCAAGGAAGTGGAAATCAAGACACATGGTACTATGAGAAGCTGGCAAGTACGTATGCACATACTTGCCAACTTCTCAGCACACAGGAGATCTCCAAGTGATCACACAGCAATGATCTCTTTGGAATGCATGCACTGGATGCCCATGCCCAGGTTCTGGCAGCAGGAGCCTTTGTGGGGAAATGCTGGGGCTGCCCTGCATTGGACACAGCCGATCCCAGTCATGAAAAAGCAGAGGCAAGAAAGCTTCATACATCAGCTCATCAGGATTTCTGCTAATGTGGGCCTCCAAGCACTGGCCTGAATTTAAGACATAGCCTGTGGTCAAGCCATACAGATCAGAACATAACCTCTACTACCCTTGCTGCTAGTGTTCAGAAAAAAGGAACTGTGTGAGCTTAAAGCACATGGAGAAATGCACTAATCGGTTATTCATTACCTTTTGTGCAGAGGCTGCTTATGCCTTGCATCTAGTTGGCATGAAGATACATCATGTTTTAAATTACCCTTACATGGCCATTAGCGAGTTCTATCAACTATGTTCTTTAAAACACTTCCCCATCTCTTCAATTTAATAACAGATGTTCCCCTCTGGGCTTGCTGTTAAGGTGTAAAATTTCCCTGGATACTTCCCCCCGCAGTCTTCATGACTGACTTTCATTTGGCATAAACCCTGAGCACATATTCTTGACACAGTAGAAATAACAACCCAATGTATTTGACCCCACAGGAATAAAAATTTGAAATAAGAATCTGCTTTTCCCAGGAAGCACGAAGTTCAAAACTGTAAGAGGCAGAATTACTGATGAAACCAAACTATTACCTAGTTATTTTGTCACTATTAGACTACGAAGAATAAGCTGCGTTAGTGTTCTTTCTTAACATAAGCTGTCTAAATTCACAGTTTATTCATATTGCCCTTTCTTTTTGCTTGTTCTAGTTCATCTTTCTGGAACATAAACCCTATACTAACACAAAAAATTAGAGCTTTAAAAAGTATTTTAAGTATTTCACAGTATACATAAATTGCTTCAATTATTCATGATGGAAATAATATGGCTCGTTTCTTACATTTCTCTGCTTCCCTTTTAAACGTGTATGGTAATTATAAGAGACATGCAACACAGTAGGATGTTGTAGTAATTCCCCTGAAGTATTTACTTGATGCTTGTATTATTTATGTAATAGTAGTCTATCATCAATCCAATAATGATGGATAGTGACTGTGGGACTTCACGGGCCTTCTTCCACAAAGTAGGTTTGATGGGACTATAAAAATCCAAATGTATTTCTTCTCATTCACACTTGTACTGGCTTACAACCATGGGATTCAGGCATGTGAAGAAAGATTTATCACTTATCTGAGAGACATGTACTGCACTGACCCATTACGACAGAAAACCTTTTCACCCTCAAGTTATTCCAATAAATTAAGAAATTCTAGTAATAGGGACATCATGCACCTTTAAAAGCACTGCAGCTCATGGACATGCATTACTCTCCCTAGTTAATGCCAGCAATTATGCTTTTAATGCACATTGCAGATAATAAACGTAGTGCTACATGCCTCAAATCTGTATTTTTCTACAAGCCACGAATGCGATGAAAATTCCATCCTCTTGGCAATTACTACACACCACAAACAAAAGATCATTTTTATCCTCAGGGCAAATTTGATGTCAAGGACAGTCCCATTTTGCTGACTTGTGAATTTTAGTTTTGAAGGGGGAGTAGTCCACAGATGATAAGATACAAGAAGCTAAACTATAGTATATTACTGAGGACAAAGGCAGGACCAATGACAAGGAATTAAGGAGAATACTGTCAATCATCAGTATTTAATAGAGAGCATTTTTAACTCTGTATTAAATCAACCAAGCTATCACACATATGAAACTATTATAATACACAAGTCTGGACAGACACCAGGAGAATCCCTTCATACATATGGAAAATAAACGTATGTTCCCTTTTAATTGTATAGGTTTATCACCATGACATCTTATTTACCTCAGTCCCTTCATTTCCCACTCTGCCTTCTCACTGTGTTTGTTTTTCAAGCCTCTCCACTTCTTCCTTCCTCATTCAGTTGCCTGGGAAATCCTACAGCATCTGATGTAACTTTTACAAAGAACTAGTACACAAAGCTACAAAGTAGGGAAACTAGGCCGATCCAAACCCAAAAAGAACACCAGTGCAAGTGAATGCTTTGGTCCAGACACCTTTCCTTGAGTCCAAAAGACCTCTCCCCTCGGCAGTATAAAATGCATATATTATCAGTAATTCCTCCTAAAGGGTTGCATGACATTTGATCTTTCAAACAGTAATTTCTTGTAGGTGAGGGGACTAAAAACTATGGCATTATAACCTCTCAAGACCCACAAATCTACAACCTCTGGCTCCTGAAAGAAAGTAAACTGAAAAATCAACCCCTGATTTTGGTTTTCACTTATTGTGGCTAAATAACTTCTCCCATTAAAAATAAATAAATAAATAAATAAATAAACCACAAACCCTATTCAAACAGTAATGTATACCCAGACTTTTTTCTAACAGTCATTCTTTGGGATTGTAAGGAAAAGAGATAGAAATGGCCATACTAGATCAGATTCCAGACCCATGTGATACAGGAAAAATTTGATATTGGATGCTTAAGAATAAGGCACAAGAAAACCACAGTAAATTTCTGTAGTATAATCTCTAGTCTCTTACAGGGGCTGGAGTAAGATATGATAAATACTAACAAAACACCAAAGCACACAGGGCTTAACATCCCCTCCAATACAAGTACAGTCCAGTTCCATTCACACACTGCAATATTTAACTCAGTCATGCTTGGGAAAATTTCCTGTTACTTAGTTACAGGAAAGCAGAGCTGAGCAAATATCCTTTTCAATAACAGCACAGTCTCTTAAACAAAATGATATTAAAGAACCAGCAACATTGTTATCTACATGTGCTGGTAACATTTTACCTAACAGACTAAATTTTAGTTACACAAAGGAGAATATGGAAAGAGAGGGGAAAGAACACATATCAGAAAGTGGCTAAAGAATGAAGTAAGGGGGAAGAAGGAGGCTTCTCCTTTGTGCTCCCCCAAATACTGCATCACTCTTCTGTGTCTAACTGTATACGTTGACTGACAGCTTTCTGAGAATTGGCTGGTGCCTCTTTCAACGAGGCTGATGTTCAGGACCTGGCCAGCAGCTCTTCCTGCAGATCAGAAACAGGAAATGCTCCAGTTGTTCAGTGTCACTTTTAGTGTCATACACTTGTTGCATCAATGTTGACAGTTATATTTTTAAAAAGTGGGTATTTACAGCACATGATCACTGCTCTCTGCTCACAGCAGTTTTGCAAAAAGAATCATTAAAACCACCTGAGCCCCATAGACACACAAGTGTTACACCACTGGTGTCAACAGTACATTATATCATTCACTCTTTGGTTCTTTTGGCTCTTATCAGACTGCTTTTCTTCCTGTCTTCTTCTGTTTTCTAAATTGTTCTAAGACAATTTCCATAATCCCTGTATCAAGAAAAAACTGTGTATTTAAAAAACTTCGTCCATCAGATCATAAAAAATATCAGTGCCTTGGAGGTCTTTATACTTCATTTCCTTTTAACAGTATTTACTGAAATGAAACAGAAATTTTCCAAAATGAAAGCTAGAAAGGTTGCAACCTAAGCATAAGATTTATGGTTTATGATGCTAAGTACCTATCAATATCAAAGCTGGCACAACTCTCATTTGCATCCAGTAGCTGGGATCAATATCTACAAAGAAGTCACTGAGCATGGCTGCTTTCCTCTGGCTGTACGAGACACTTCACCTTTTGGAATTATGAAGAAAAGGTGTTACCTACCACCACTGTAGGAAATAAGCTTAAGTCTATTTGAGCCATCAGAGCTATGACAATTGCTGTGACATGAAGGATCTACCCTTCCTTCCAAATCCCTTCTCCCTTAGCAGTGTTTATACAGGATGTTACTCTAAAGTATACAAAACCCATGTTTATATTTCCTCCTTGGTAGGAATCCTCAAGAAAACACCATCACAGCTGCTGCTCCCTAACAGTCATCACTGGCAAGGTACCACAGAGCACAGGCAGTTCAGATAAACAGGCATTAGATAATGGCTGAGAGTGCAAAAAAGATCTTCTATTCTAAGTTTTCATGTTTCATACCTTCATTTGTTCGGGACAGACACTTGTAACATCCCGAAACCATTCAGGATGGAGCCTGGGTGACAGCTCTCTTCTCACTCTGGCTATAAAGCACATTAACTGGAAGAAGTCCAGATCCTGAACAGCTCATCTATGCATGTTATTAACAGCAACAACTGCCTTAATGACAGGTTTCCTTTAAACCACAAAAGCATTAGCTGTACCCATCTGCCCTACCACACAAACACAAAACTGCTTTACAGTTGCTTCTTTGTTTTCCTCCTAATTCATACAACAGCCAAGCACCATGATTACACAGCAGCATTAACTGCACCCACTTAGGCTTCAAATAAGACTCAGCTACCAAATCACACGGAGTGTACAGTGGATACATTTGTATAGATGATTTAAGACTGTTGAGCAACAGAGACCCCTTCCAGCAATGAAACATTTGTAGTTTCAGTATACCCAGTAGGTAAGCCATTAGGAGAACAGACAGACTGACTGTAGTCACCATGATTTATCATAGTAGGAATTTTTTAAAAAAATAATAAATTTTGAAGCCCTTTACTGTGAGTAGCACATGGGCAGTTAATGTGAAATGACAGACTGTCTTTAGAAGATCAATACTTCCCCCTCCTCCCTTCTTACACAAGATTAAATTAAGAGAAGCAATACAATGGATAACATGTTGGACAGGACTCTGCAAACAATAGCCATAGATTTGCACTGACCTTGCTGAATGATCTTAGCAAACAAACCTGAAGCACACTGAAAGTTCTCTTCTGCAAAACAGTATCAACCATCATTCTTAGGCACTTTCTAGAGATCTTTTAATGAAATTTATTGTTGCAGAGTAAGGGCTACTCTATAACAAAATGCAGGTTCACACATCACAGATTTCAGTAAGAAATTATAACTTTAAAATCTGACTTAATTTAAAACAAAACAAAACAAAATGCACCACCCCCCAAAGTTTCATTTAGTTGTTCCTAGTCTCTAACTGCAACTTCTGTTGCAAGGCTGCAGCAGCTCATTGCACACCAAGCCTTCCCAGCAGATAACGAACATGAGGCACAAAGATCTCCTGTGATTTACCTAAGAACACACAGCATGTCAAATGTGAGAGCCACAAACAGCATCCAAGGCCCATTCCCTGGCCAGGAAACCAAACTGAGACTTAAATTCTTCCAGGCACAGAGCTGGTCCATCAACAATGGAGTGCTTAAGCTGCATTGGATAGTCTATAAACATGTTTTAGGCAATGAAAATGTGAAAAAATAAGCAAAGAAAAAGTGAGAGGAGTTATTACTCTGAGTGGATACATTGCTGTCACTTACAGAAGTGCTCCTTTTGAAAAACAGCAACCTAATGAATTACCATGCATTAAAAATTGATCATCCCTACACAGCATTTTTTTAAACTTCTGTATTGATTTATGTTTTCATTTTGCATAATGCACCAGAGCCCAATTAAGATCCGTAGGAGGTGAAGGGGTGGGGGGACAGACTGAGAGTTTTCCTATGTTTGTTCTGTCCTCTGGTCACTTCAGAACTAAAATGAACAAACCTATCAGGAAAGCAGAAGGGATCCTAGCATACTGCATTTAATATTCATTTGATCATTACCTGGAATGTGAGAGTGTTTAAATCTAACCCCTCCCCTCTTCTCCCCTGCAGGAAAGGCAGGCAGTGCAGACTGCAAAGCATTTCAGGGAAATAAGACAAGTGACCTGACAACTGAGGGCACAAATCTTGTGCCAGAACAAACCATCCACAAGATTTCTACAGTCATTGTACATAAAAAAACCTGATCAGACTGCTGGCTTCAGACAGAGCCTTATGTCAAGCCCAGTATGACACAAGCACATTTTCCCTAACTACTTAAAGGTTATGTAATAGAGATCTGCAGAGCATTAGCAGTCACATGACACATCCCACTAAGATTTCAAACTGCCACCTACAAAATTTAATTAGCAAGCAGTAAACAAGAGAGAAAGGAAGAAACACACGCCTGGAACCAACACAGAATTTTCTGAACGTTCTAAACTATATGCAGAATTAGGGGCAGGGAAGTGGGGAGAACAGAAAGCAGGATTTAACAAACAGGTATAATCACAACTGTCACAGAACAGGGAAAATACAGTAAATGGGACAGTTTCAACCACATACTGCTTGTTACAGTGACAACTGTGAGCTTTATCCAGCTGAAGTATAAGCACCATCAACTCTATCCATCTTCAGTAGGAGTTTAGCACATTAACACACTCCCAGGGATACTGTGCTGAGCTACCCCTCCTGGTCTAAGCTGGCACAGACCTATAAACTCCCTGCTGATTAATGGCAGAGAACATTTTTAAGTGAGTTCAAAAATGTGCTTGCTAAAGATGCACTTTCCATGTTGGTGAAAAGACACCATGATATTCCATACAGGAGTAAAAACAGCATTTTTTCAACTATATAAGGAGGTACAGAAACAAATCAGTGTAATCCCAGTGGAGGTGGAAGGAAAAGCGTGCATATGCTGACTGTCTGTCAGCCCACTGTGCTCCGATCAGGCCTTAAGGAAGGTATCACACTGAAGAGCTTGCTACAAGATGATTTTTAAAGAAAAAACAGAAGATAGTTTGTAACTGTTAGTAGATGAGAACAGAGAAGGGAGACTCTGCCATACTGTTCCAGCTGCCCTTCCCTTGTCTCTTCACCGTAACACCGTGCACCGCTGCTGCTTGCTAATCAACATCAAACAGTTGGTATAGTAATACTTAGTGCCTATATAACCAAATGTTTTACTGTTTGTAACAGAAAATACAAAACTTTGTGATAATTAAAAAGAAATAAAAAAATCCGACCTACAGTTGCACTTCCTCTGTCCTGACTTTTGCACTGTAAGTGTTTCTACCAGACTCCTGCCACCATCAGGAAAACGAGTCTCTTCACTCCAAACTGAACATACTCATGAGCACAATATACAGTTTAGCAAATCAAATGTTATTCCGAAAAGCTTAGAACCAATTCAGGTTCTTCTGATACTTGCAAGTATTTTTTCTATATATAACAACATACAAGCAGACTGTCAAGTGATTTATAAGTAGCATCTAGAAGCCTCTATTGGGATTTAGCATCCTGACAGAGAAAACAGTCTTTGGTCTGAAGATCTCATTTTCTAAGCACATAAAATAAGTACAATGTAGTGGAAAGGGTTCATTATTATTCCCATTTACGGAAAGAGAACAGACCCCAAGAGATACAAAGTGCTTTGCCCAGGGCCATTCACAGAATCTGTGGCAGAGCTGGAAGTCACGCTCTGATTTCCTCATCAAGTGTCACGTCACAAGCACAAGTCAAAGTATGGGGCCTGTAAGCCACTCTGATTTCCTCAGCAAAATGCCAACCACAGGTGGCTTTACAATCATACTTTACAGAATGAACCTGACTGCAGCATGTTATTTGACAGGATGGCTACTGGTAGCAAAGAAATCCTCAGTGACCAAAATCAAACTTCAATGTCAACCAGCTCCACAAGATCATTAGCTGTTCTCCCAGGGCAATGTTATCACTGTCATTTCCCAAGAGTCCACTCTATGCAAGTAAGCTTGGTAAAATTCCTCTTTTTCACTGGTGAGCAGAAAGTGGTTTCCTGACACATTGCTTTGACAAAGGTGCATTTTCCCAGCACTGTGGCTACGTTCCTATTCTATTTCTAATCATGACACTGGTATATATCTTTCAATTCTAACAGCAATGAGCAAATGTTACTGTCAGCAATGCTACATGGCAGTTCTCATCTGTGACAGACAGTCAGCTTAGAACATCAACAGTAAGAAAAGAGATAACCATCAGTGGCACCAGGTGTTTTCCAGAAAATCTTATACAGATTTCAGTTACATAGTACTCTGCATGGAAAGATTTTCCAAATTAGAGAGTAAATGTTACCTATACAGCTTACCATTCAGTCAAAGAGCTCACAGGACATGACAAGCTAATGCTATGAAAGGGGGAAACAAAAGGATTTACACTAAATTGCACTTTAGTCAGAAGCTTTTGCTAAATACTAAACCAAAAACATGTCCCAGGAAAAAAGTCGTGACTAACAAATATTTCAGTTACTCTGACATATTTTGTCATGGTGAAAAACAGACTTGGCTCTCAAACCATACTTCATGCAATGTAAATAAAGGAGAGGACAGTGATGCATTACGAACTAGCTTCTTATTTCAGAATAAAGTCAGCATGATTTTGGATATTTAATTTTGATAAGCAGTGGGGCATTTGACACACAAAGTTAAACCCCTTATACCAGAGGATACCAATTAACCATGATCTTATTTTTACCTGTGGCAATCCAGAAAAGCTCAGAATTTTGTAATAAACTATTGCCCATTATTAATAGTTAGTAACAACACTAAACTCTTGTGTTAATCGATTTGTTTCATACTCAGTATCACACACCTATGTAAACTACAATGAGTATGCACATTTAACATCTAAGATAGAATGAGCTGACATTCACAGAGAGATGCACTTTGTATATATGTGAAAGGACATACTTAGTTTCTATCAGTATGGGATTGGCCACATAAAGAGATGCTCAAGATTTCTGAGCTTCTAATTGTCAGTTAACTCAAGTAGCATGTATCAGCTATTCAGACCATTCTCATACAGAATCTGTGGCACTGCACCGTCCCATATTTTGCTCCATCTCACTTTTCCCACACCTAAAAGCCATGTGCTATTCTAAAGCTGTAATTCAGTTACAATTCCAGAAAATTCAACACATTACATTTTTTCAAAAAAGTGCTCCAGGTATACCCAAAATTATCAAGTATGTAATAACACTGCATCTCTGTCCACTGCCTCTAGTACAGAGCCATGCTGTATGTCAGCAGGCTGGAACTCAGCTATGAAAAATCAGGGTTGCTCTCTGGTCTGCAGGCAGCACGACCACTTCACCAGTTCATTCAGAGCAGGCCTTTTTCCTTTTAAAAAGAATGTAGTGCACAAAGGCACTGATCAGGATCACGAGAGCTCTTTGACAGAAATAACCAAGAGTCACCTAAAAAGGACCCACATCCTCCTCTAAGGTACTAGAAGTAACACATATGTATTTCAGACGATGTCTACAGTGGTGAATCCTGGCTGACATCTGTAAGATTTGGTCTGAATTCCCTTCTCATGTGTCAGCTGGGTAGACTTGAAAGTCTTCCTCTAATAAAAACATAACATTGCCTGATTAAAAGAGCTGAAATACAAAGTCACTACAGTAACTTTCCTATCAGTTCATGTATACTGCTATTTTTTATTGTATTGAATTTAGGGGATGTTTTAATTTCCCCTCTTACCACTTGGTCTGTGTTTTAATATTTCATGATGTTTTCTTAAGGCAGCTCTTCTATCTTGCTAAGCAATAGTCATTATTTGTATTTTGATGCTGGCAATTCTTTCCCTGTCTCAGCATACTTGGTACAATTCTTCATGTTAAGATCAGTGGCTTTGATTTTAGGTATTTCTTCAAAATATATCAAATCACTTAAAGAGCAGACTCTGTATTTACTAGATGCAGTGACAAGACTCATTAATCAGTTATTATGCTGAGTTATTTTACATATAAACTCTGCATCACTACCTGCACTGGACAAAAAAAGCCCAGTCAGTGTTTTACTGCTAAAATAACAGACAGCAGTAGGTTAAAAAAAAAACCAAAGCTTTCATAGGCACTTGGATTTTTCCTCTTTATATTAAGATCATGTACAAATGTAATGTCGACCACCACATCGCTCTTGGAAAGGCATACCTTATCTGCCCAATGCTATAAGCAATAGCCAATTTTGGAAAGAGGTTAATAAAAAAACCCTGCAGTATCCCCTATAATACTGAGCACAGCATGCTGGTACGTGCTAACTAATTAACTGGTATTTATATTTATATGCTATAATAAAATGTTGTTGTTCTGTTCTACGTACTCATATACATAGCATACTTCCCACAAAACTGCTATGTATAGAGTGTCCACATATGTACATATATAGCTGCAGAAGAGCTCTCCCTTCTACCAAAAAAGGATGAGAGATTTACTTGCAATAGGTCTAATTTAGCATTAGATGCCAGACTAATACCACATATAATTTCATTAATAATATCTCTATGGAAGAGTAGTCACATTGATGCCTTTGCCATGACATAACAATATACAGCTGCAAAGCAAACAGATACTGTGAATATGCACCATGCTTGGGGTCTGGGAGGGGGAAGCTGCTAGCCAATATGATTACTAACTTTGCACTAATACAGAAAAGAAACATGGCACCATCAAACCTGTCCATACAGTATTTCTTTTATTGCAAACCTTAAAAATCTTAAAAACCTTAAAAGTGACTGGAAAATGACATCAGATTAAACATCAATAGGAGGGAGGATGGAATAATCTAGCAAGAGTTTAATCCCTTTACCTAGCGCTTGTGCACGCTACTAACACATTTTATTATTCTAAACAGCACCTAGAAGAAAAGATCCAGTGAAGGGCATCATCGAATTGCAGCAGAATAATAAAGTTTGTCTGCCTCCGACAAGAGTTACTGCTGCATTACTGCTAACTAAAAAGAAGATTCTCCCCCCACACACACTTACAAATCTTCAGCCCTCCCACCCTCATTTGGCCCATAAAGCATTTAACAGAAATAGCTATTTTTAGAAAGGGTGAAATCTCAGCATACCTTCAAATCAAGTGCTTCCGATGTTCAGCAAGATCATTGCCGAGAGAGAGAACTGCAGTCTACTGTGTCAAATTACAACCTTGTAGAGAAAGGCGGCAGCGTCGGCAGCAGCAGCATTGGTGTGTTTGCACTGCTAGTATTCAGGCTAGAAATGATTCATTAGTTGTCTGCAGGGAGGCAGGGTGAAAAAGAGAGAGCAAGCATCATCGGCCATGCAGCAGCTGCCAGAGCCTATGAAACAGCAGTGCTCGCACACACATACGCACACAAAGATGGCTTTCCCTATTTGCCAGTTTCTCTTTCACATAGTATTAACCCCGACACAGCAGCAGGGAGCACGGACAGGAGCTGACAAGCAGCAAGTGGGATCGCAGCAAGGATGTGTTTCAGTGAGGGGGGGCACGGGAGGAGGTGGGTGTTGGGAGATTTTATTTTACCTCCAAGTAATGCTATCACAGGATCTTCTCAGTAGGTCATCTGTGGCCTACTGGCACGAACCAATGAACTGTAAATGTGAGCTGCAATGTTTTTTTCACTCCCAAGCCTGCCCAATGGAAGGCTGAGAAACTCAAATGCAGAAGGGTATTAAGACAGATTACCTGGAGCATCCTAACCATTCTGTCTTCCCTCTTCTCAAGAAAACTGTATACAGTATATTCACACAAAACTTCTCACTGTGCAACAACCAACTCCCCAGCAGCTAGAGGGAGACACTGTAAGGGGATACTGGGAATGATTTTAATAAACCAATTTGTTAAGAATCTTTAATCTTTTTTTACCTTATTTTTTTTTTATATTTTTCTTCCCCCCCTCTCCCCCTCACTTAAGATCCCTAAGAGATGATCTCACCACTTTGGGAGTGCATTCACTGTAACATAACTGAATTCTCAAGGCTGAAGAAGGTTAAATTATCAAGAAAGCATGTGAAGTTATACTGAGTGGAACTCCTGTATTTTCCTTTCGGTATTGAAATACTGTACTCTCGAGGTACTATTTTACTAAATTCTATTAAAGTATCTGCAGAAATACATCTCTCCATTTATACCGTATCCCTACACTAATTTACAATTCTTTGTCAAGTATCAGTCTTCCCTCCCCCCCTGCCCAGTTTTACCAGCATGCATGATGAGGAGAATTTTCAGAAAGCTTTGACATTAGCAGGAGACTAATTTCCTCCAAAGTCTAATAGTTCTTTATGAAGTTGAAGTGCATGGAGAGTACCCTGATCTCCAAGAACTGTCAGCATCAGATGCTTCACTGCAAAGTATTAAAAGCCATGGAAGAGGGACTCCTTAGATGATCTCTTTCCAAAGTTTTGTCTTATCCAGATTTCCAGTTCATGATAAATTTGAGCCCTGAACCATGAAGTTTACTACACAGCTAAGGATTCTTTCCAAAATGGCATTGCCTAGATTTCTGGATATTCCAGTTCCCAAGCATCAATCCATTTGAGCACCTGATTAAGATCATTACCCACAAAGCTTCTAGCAACACCAAGTACCACCTCTCTCACTTGGATTAAAAGCATTTGTCTTCAGAGGCTTAGAATTAAAGTATGGTGATGAGTATAACTCTGCGATCTTTGAAGTAACTGACTGCTTCTGAAAAATCTGTCCCTCATTACACAAATAAAACAGCTAAAAATCTGATCCTCAGTTCTGTGGTATTAAAACAAATAAAATCAAGATAAGGAAAAGGCTTACAGACAACCTGTGCTTTCTTCCCTAAGGTCTACTCTGGCACGTGTTAGAAAGATAACAGTTTTCTCAATGGTAAGTCCAACAGCTAAAAATAAGGTACCCAAGACCACTCGTTGTGCAATCTCAGCCCCAAATGATTTTCCCTGAGATTACTCATGACTGCAGTGGGAACAACAAAACTCTGGTATTTTTGGAGAGAAAAGCTGTTCATACTTAGATTCACATGTTCCTTCTCAGATTAGATTATGGCTGTGATCATCAGGCAAGTGCACTCTCACTTTTATAACCAGTTTGTGGCATAAAGGCATCCTTTAAAAAAAAAATAATCTAATTTTGGCAAATTCTTTTCCCCTCAGTTGAGCTACATGTAAGTGTCAAATCCAAACGTTCCTTCTGACTATGACTGTATCAGCGCTTATCATACTGTGCTTCAGCAACAAATGCAGATCTGCAGCATATGACACAAAGTGATACCAGAAGATTCCAGGTGACACATTCTGGAAATCTATCTTGGAGAGCAGATGAACATATCTGCTGCTTTATGTGCATTTGCACAAACAAAATAAAAACTTGCTACTTGGAAATAAGTGAGACCACTATTAAAATGGCATTATTCATGTGCTACACTGAACCAACCAACTCTTCTAATTCTTTTTCATAGGTGGATTTAAAACATACCTGTACATGGCCATGTGTAGGTATATCTAAAACATGTCAATTATCATAAACTTTCTGGAAATCTTGTTTTAAAAAATATGGAAAATTATATTAATAAGTCACTTTGAAAATAAAAGAGCAACAATGTTTTTAAATTATCAGCACAGATTAACTGCTATGAAGATTTTAAAACATATTCTTTATCTCAAGTAAACATTTAGAAACTTGAGTCATCAAAACTTGACATATTCAACTTGTTATGCCACAGCAGATGAGGACTCACATTTTACTGGAACTGTGAGATGTTAGAACACTGTTAGCAAACAGATTATCATTAATTTGGTAGTTTATGTGGCCAAATATCAGCATCAAGTATATAGCTGGATAGTAATTTTTGCCTGTTCATGATGCAGCTATGCTGATGACAGAGTTGTTGGTAAGCGGGAATGCACACGTAACAGTGCCACTGAGAGAGGAAAGGGAATTACAGTTTTGTATGCCAGGCCAAGAGATCCCCCCAGAATAACAATCCCAATATAATGACCCTGCCTTCTGATAGACAATTTCCTTCAGAAAAAGAGACAGAACATCAAGGATCTTTCCGTATACAACAGGGTTCTATGAAACTCCATTTTAACCATGTGACCATTCACAGGACATAATGAATTTCGTGTTCTCTTTCTTGTCTTTCTGAATTACATGAAACATTTATTTAAAATACATCCTAAAAGATGAATTTTCCTTTTAGTACCTTTAGTATGAAAAATAAATCTTGCAGTGCATTGTTACAATAAAAGAAGCCAAAGTGATGATAAATCCTTCCCTTCCCAATTCCATGTTGTACAGTGAGATAGACTGGGATAATAATAAAGGAGCTCACCTTGCTAGCTGCCAAAACACAAACAGGGCCTCCTGCAGAGATAAAGGACAGCTGTCTCTGAAGCCACAACAGCTCTTTCTGAGATTGTTTCAGTAACTGCTCCATGTCACCTGGCTTCTGCCCCATCAGTCCTTCCTGCAGGACACAAAATTTGCAGTTTCTGTTTTCTCAACTATATGGTGATAGTAACATATGATTTGTCATTGCTGGATTTCTAATTAAACAGAAACATTGCTATACAATATATCTGCATTTATGCAAGCGTCCTTTTGTGCTCAGTTTAATAAACCTCTGCTACCTAAAAATAAGATGTCTCTTCATAGCATCAGCAGCACAAAATCCTTCATTTCAAGTACCCTAATACTTCATGCTTAGTAAACTACTCTGGCTATCAGTCATGCCAGGTTAGGCTGGGGTAGAAAACATGAGCAATTCCAACCTTTGGGAACTGGAAGAAGTTCCACTTACATGTTATGCTGCTGTAACAAAGGGCTTAGAGGTGCTGCTGGTAGGGCACAAAATCAGTACAAGACAACGCTGACAAGAGTTTGATGCAAATATGATAATTACTAAGCATAGGAGTGCCACTCAGTAACCCAAAGTACAAGTTTATATCCCTCATGAAAGCTATAACTTGAGGCTAAACCAGAAGTATTGTGAATTCAGACCTTAACTCTCTTCTACACATGGTAAATTGCAATACATTTAATATCAATAAGCTTTACTAATAATATTTTTTTTCTACTTGGTTTTAACATCCCTATGAATAAACGTCAGTGTAAACTTCGCAGTGTAACTCTTTACCAGCTAATTTAGATATTAAGAGCAGAACTAGATTTTTACCTACCCTCAGACATCCTAGCTGATTTTTGAGTTCTTCACACTCCACTTGCAGCAGCTGGATCTCCAGATCCTTTAAGCTTTCGGGTTGTTCGTTGATATTTTGCAGATGCTGGGCCTTAACATTGACAAAATGCATTTTCTGCTGTAGAGGAAGTGTTTTGGTAATTGTTTTTGTGATGACAGCAGTGTTATTGGATGACAGTGTCAATGAAGTTGAAGGGCTGACATCCTGGTAAAGAGAAAATACATTTTCCATGTCATTTTTGCTAAAGCTTTGTCTGAGGGAAAGAATATAATTCAAGTTCTTTCAAAAGTCATACTATAAATGCATTATTTGGAAATTTTCTTCTTAAGATCTTTCATTCAAACAGTAACTGAGCAAGAGACAATCTCACTTGCTCAATCACCAGTAAAGAGATAGGGATAACACAAAGAAATACAAAGCAATTTTCTGGTATTTGTTTCTTCCTTCATTCCATGGATGCCAGCCATCCAGGATCACTCTGACTGTACAGATATCAATGTATTTACCACTTGATGGCAACATAGGGCTGCTGCTTAGCCACAACTTCTTGTCCTTCACTCAGCATTGTATCACACACCTAATTAAGAAGGTATCCTTGCTGCTAAACATGCAGCTCACTTGGAAGCTGTGCTCCAGCTACAGCCAAGATACTGTATTCTAAAAGGCATGCTTGACCACTCTGCAAAACCTTCACCAGGAATCCTGCTATGCAGTCAAACTTACCTTGGGAGAGTGGTAAAAGAAACTGAAGTTCCCTTCTGAGGGCTTGGCAGTTCACAGCTCGTTATGTCCCAAATCTTCTTGCTTTACACCCAGTAATTACCTCACTCCTTGGCTTGTCCCAGTGGGCACTCTGGTGCAGTAAGTTAGTACACCCCTTCAGCAACAGTATGAGAACCTAGCCCAGTGACGCAGGTTGATTTGGCAAGACAGTACTCTGCATCATATAATAAATTTAGGTTTTGGTTAGGAGGGTCCATATGTACTCTTAGAACAAACAGTTACCAGGTGCTTCAGTGTATGAGCCTCACAGTCCTCCAAACACTGACAAGAGCCATTTTGCTAAAACAAAAGGCACTTCTATAAATCACCATGATTGTAACAGGAATTTCTCTTCACTAAATCTATGTCTTCCTTTTTTTTAACCAAAATAGTCTAGCTATCTTTGTATATGGCAAACGCATAAAAAGCAGTATTCTGTGCAGGAAAGTAACCTGTTTGGGCACCCCGTTCATACATCCATATCCCATTTTTGTAACATCCAGCTACCTTTTTCAGTATTCATTATCACTCAGTAAAGCCTTTCAAAAAACCAGTGTCCTCTATGTTAATTCTATGCAGTCAGTAATTATTATACACAGGTAGAGCCATTTAAAACTCTTTCATTTTACTATTGAGCTCAAAAAGCCAGGAGACAAAACAAGTTAACTTCTTATGACATGATTGTGAGACTATCACTTCCAGCCTGGTATTGCCACTTACAACCAGCACATCACTTGAACGAGTCTCTCATTTTCAGGAGTCTACATGTAAGACTGGATTGGTGTAACTTTATTACAGAAATAATAACTTGTCTCAATCTGTGTCATATTCAGCTAAGAATATTAATGTAGTTGAAAGCTGACATTATAATTTAAGATCGTGTAGGATTTTACTTGTAGATGAGTAAAACGTTATTTTGGATATCACTTTGTTTAAATTTTATTCTTGTATTCACAGTTGATTTTAGAGAGGATAACCGACTTCTTGGTTCATTATGCCACGATGTGCAATCCCCCAAGTTTATAAGGTAAGTTTCTTATTTTCCTTATGAAATTGGGATTTTTGTGGTGGTTTTTTTTTTTTTCCCTTCCTGTTTGGGCTTGACAAAGAAACCCACTCAATTTTTCATATTTCTCTAACCCAACAATTGATGAAGGCCCAAACACCGATCACAGGTGAAAAAGCACCTTTCAACTGATCCGAAGTGGTTTCACAGCCAGGCACTGCCTTTCTCTGTGTTTGCTCAGCCAGCCCACAATATGGCTCCTCCTCCTCAGGGCTGAGGCTCCCACTAAAGCCCAGCCCTGCCCACTCCCTCAAGGGGATCAGGAGAGACCTTCCAAGGGCATGTCTGGGGCATGATGCCATGCTGTTTTGATAGAAAGGTTTAGAAGCCCGAGTAAAAGTCATTAAAACTACAATAATTGTAAGCAGTTACAAGCAGTATTTTACATACAAAGTAAGAAACACTAATATTCAAATAAGGTTTTTTTAAAAAACAGGATTCTCTTACTTTTGAAGCATTAACCATGGGAAACCTCTGAGATCTGACTGAGATAGCATTACCAAAGATCAGCTGTATCTGATTATTGTACCATCTATCTTTCCTGGCTTTTTAGTTATTTTTTTTTTTTATATATATACACATATATATCTATGTAAATTTTTAGTTTTTGTACTGAAAGTGCAAAAAAGGGAAAAGAATGGGGTGAAGTCCAGATTTCAGGTCACTAACATGAACCTTATGAACCTTTGCCAGATACACATCGCTAATATGAACACACACAAACTTGGTAAATACTCAACAAAGATAAAATTAATGTGCATTATAATTTACATTTGTAATACACTAAACAAAAATCCCTGAACTTTGGATTAGTTTGGCAAGATCAAAATTTGACCAGAGATAACCCAGTCTTTAAGCATCAGCCTTTGCACTTCACAAAATGGAAGACTAATGTTTACTTCTCAAATATTAAAGAACCTGAAGGGTATATGTATTGCATAAAAATTTAAGTATGTCCCCAAGTGAGTCATATCAGCAGATACTCAATATTTTAATAGCAACATGAAACACTGCTATAGCTGTCAAATTATAGATTTAAACTTGGGATTGTTTGAACATTTACACTAATTCTTTCTACTGCAGCGGCGTGATGTGTCCACCCAGCTGCTCTTACGCCAACATCCCCCCACAACAGATTGGGGAGGAGAAAGTAAGATGAGAAAGCTCGTGGGTTGAGATAAAACTGGGAAACCACAATCTACCGTCACAGGCAAAAAAAGATTTGACTTGAGAAAATTAATTAATTTAGTGGCAATTACAATAGGTTCGGACAGCGAGAAAGAGACAAACTATAAAACAACACTTCTCAACCCCCTGCTCTGCCAAGCTCAGCTTCACACCTCCATTCCCAACTGCTCTACCTTCCCCCTCCGCAGCAATCTGCTCTGGGATGGGCTGCAGCGGGGATGCCTGCTCCCACCACGGCAGCAGGGGACTCCCCTCCTCGCCCCGCTCCGACCCGGCCGCTCGCAGGGCTGTTTCTCACACGTCTCCCCTCACGTCGGGGCAGGTTTCGCCCCGTTTTAAACACGTTTCCCCT
>NW_009918052.1:10369-11012 GCF_000696875.1 Nestor notabilis | reverse complement strand
GGGATGTGCACACAGATTGCACCCACAGAGCATACTGTCTCACACATGGTGCTGCTTACTCCTGGCGTTTTCACACAGCCTTGGGGCACACTGCCTTGTCACATGTGCACTCACACATTTCCTGGTCTTTGCCCCTACTCATGTTCTCGGGTGGTCCAGCCTGCATGATGTCCATGTGCCCATGGGTAGATGAAGGAGGCAGTGCTCTGTGGGACAGTGCACGTAGGCCATAGCAGGGCCAGGATAACAGAGGCAGGGCAATGCCTGTCACTTCATCCTGCATGTCCCTCTCCCTCCATCCTCACTCATCCAGGTGCTCCGCTATGGGTGCCAGACCAGCTCCACTCTCTCTGCTCATCCCATCAGGAACACCATGGCTCACATCACTGGGTCCCCTCTGGCCTGGCCCTGCAGCCACAGGGCACGGGTGGGCAGAGGAGGGGACACCTCCTTGGACCACGCAGGTGCCAGCACAGATACGATCCCTACAGCCATGGCATTTATCTGTAAATCTGCAGCACTGACATGTCACAGAAGAAGCCTCTGCGCTAGCTGGGTTGTCATGGGGGTTATCCTGCTGCCTACGGATGGATTTACACTGATAAGATTTGTTGTCACCCTGGCTGAGGTGCTGCCAGTGCCA
>NW_009918052.1:7966-10311 GCF_000696875.1 Nestor notabilis | reverse complement strand
TAGCCATGAGCAGCCACGAGCAGCTGCTGGCAGAGTGGGTCCCCAGACAGGAAAAGAGCTGGGCATGACCCTCTGCTCTCCCCTACCAGAGCTGATGGGTCCCCTGTCCGACTGTCACAGGATGCCTCACCCAGCTTCTCACCATTGTAGCGGGATGCAGGGAGATGCTGGTCCCCGAGGTGGACCAGGCTGAGCAGAACACACATCTGTACTTCCAGAGATTTGCTGACAGTGCTGGCAGCGCCACTCCAGTCATAGCTCGGTGGCCTCACAGCAATCCTTCATGGTGTGGGGCAGCTGCTGTGCCTGGAGCCACCACAGGCAGGATGGCCTGGGCAGGGAGTGGCGGGGGGGCCCAACCTGCAGCCTGACCGCAGCACCACATGGAAGCACATAGGACAGCTATAACAGCTAGAGCACTGTGCACCCTCTGCCCCACGGTGACATGGGGTGGGCAGGAATAGCTCCAAAAGAGTAATTTCAAGGCTCCCTGGTCTGCCCTGGTTCCTCACCCACACCCGGCAGCCTGCCCGCCCCCCCCCCCGGCTCCTCAGCACTGATTTCCCTGAGGCCAGCAGGGATTGCCCTGAGCCACCTGCTGCAGCCAGGCAGGAGTTGAACCAGGCTAAATCCCCAGCAGCATGAGGGGCAGCCACCTACCAGCATGCCTGTAACCCCAGAGTCACCACATAAGCCCCACACAGCTCCCCCACCACCCTGCTGCATTCCGGCTCCTGCCTCTCCCTCTTCTCCTTCCCTCCGGCCGCTGAACCACCTCAAATGACGCTGGGGGCTCCAATCTCTCTGCCAACATGAATTTGACCCCAGTATGTCATAACCGAAGGAAACAACACATAAACAAACAGCCCGAGCTCCGCTGCACTCTCCTCCGCAGTGCTGGCCAGGGTGATGGTGTAACCTGCCAGCACATCAGGAGCCCGAGTGAAGTGGGGCGATCACAGCCCAGCGGGAAAGGGCTCGTTAATAGCTGAGCCCTTTTAGTAGAGATTAGGGAGATGCACGGCTTTGATCTTTGATTGCCAATTTGCATCTTGAAGGCACTGGGACCTCATCCAGCCTCAGCGCAACCCTTTGTGGTTATCTCATGGCTAATGGATTTGTTCTTAATGCTGGAGCGTGCAGGCTAAAGGCTGATTAAACCCTCTCTGCAGCGCTAAATCAATGGAACAAACATGATAGGGGTTGGCTTTCCCCCCCTGTGCACTCCCGGCGGAGGGGCTGATCGACAGAGCCCCTGCGCCCCGGCATTGCAGGGACTCCCTCCATGCGGCTGCCAGGCAGGGGAGGAGGCACAGGCACCAGTGGGCAGGGGCAACCCCACAGACTGTATCCTCACCTTCTCATTGCCATGCAGGCAGCAAAGGGCTGGGAGGGGGTCTCAGGACTCCCAAGGTGTCTGCTTCTCCTGGATTCTTGGGCCACACTGTCATTCTGCTGGTCCTTGGTGTCTTCAGGAGCTTCACAGTATCCCTGTTCCCTGGCTCCACCTGGCTCCTAGGGCTTGCTATGGGTGCAGGGACAAGTCCTGACAGGGATGGGATGGGACAACCTGCTCCTGCAACTGGGGACTCCTTCCCCTTCCTCATGCCCCCTTTGCCTTCCACACAATGGGGAGCAGCACTGGCATCCCCTATCTCTTCTGTTTTTCAGACCATTTCTCCTTCCACCTGCTCGGAGCCAGCGCCATGTTCCCAGGACCGTGTGCTGCATGCAGCAGCCCGTACATCACGTGCTGTGAGCAGGAGTATCTGTACGCACTTCCCATAATGACTGTGGTCTCCACTGCATGCCCAGCTTCAGGAAAATGCAACTCCCGCTGCATCTGCAAGCAGCACTAGCAGAGGGGACAAACTGCACCCTGCCCATGGATGCCACGTGAACAACTGGTCCCCTATTCTAACTGCTGCCTGGGCTGGGGGCCTAGGAATGGGAGATGAGCACCTGAGATGGTCAGGACTAAGATTTTGGGGATTATGAGCTCTTGGGTGGAGGGTTGTGTGGCTGCAAGCCCGGAGAAGACCAGCTGAGAGCATTTTGCACCGTTTGGTTTTTGCAGAGCTAATGGCATTGCTTTGGATGCTGCTAAGGTAGAGCTGCCTACAGGTCTGGTGGCATTTGAGTGACAAGACCCCCAAGCAGGGGCTGAGCTGGACTTAGTATGAGCTCAGGACCTCAGCTCAGGACCTCAGCTCCAGGGCCTGAACTGCCTGTGTCAGAGGATGAGACACAAGCTGCGACACAGTGAAGTTCAGACCAGTGTCTTGCTGGGAACCAGTCTGTGGGGAGAAGGTGCTGGGAGCAGCCCCACTGGTTCTGGGCTGTAC
>NW_009918052.1:3460-7935 GCF_000696875.1 Nestor notabilis | reverse complement strand
TGGCCCCCGAAAGCAGCGGTTCCGGCTGAGAGAGCTGAGCTGCTGCACGGCATGGAGCCGGTGGGATCACACACTGTGATTCCCATCTGCAAACCTCACTATTAAATCATCTCCCCTCTGCCAATATTTGCTGAGTGCGGGAGATAAAGTGGCTACAAAAGTCATCGGTGCCAGCATTTCAATTGGCGTGGCTGGCAGCAGAGGGGCATCTGGGCAGGCCAGCAGCTCCTGAGGGTGATGGGGCCCTGACAGCACAGCCCCTGACCCCCCACCCCGGGTCCTGGCCAAGCAGCCCCTCTGCCCTACCTGCAGCAGTGCAAGGGGAGCTGAGACTCCTCCACGTTGCTGTGCAGCACCTCTGCCTGCCTGGGATGGATGCTGATGCCACAGACACTGCTGCCTGTGCCACCCTGCCCTGTGCATCAGCACAGCCCCCCACCCCTCAACCCCACCTCTGCACCAGGACAGCCATCTCGACCCAGTCAGCATCTTCTCTGCAGCTTCTTCTTGGTGCAGCACCAACTGACCCCCTCCAGTACTGCCCCATCCAATCCATGTCATGTCAGTGTCCCCAGCTACCACTGCCCTGCCCTACGCAGCTCCCTCTCCTTTGCTCTAGGCTTCCTGCACAGCCTCTATGGTGGTCTTTGAGGGGGTGAGGCAGGACATGATGCTGAGATACAGCTCCTGGAGGAGAAGCCCAGAGTGTTATCAGCCCAGGGAGTTAATTAAGGTCATGTCAGATGATAAGGAAACAGGATGTCAAAGCGGCAGCAGCGCAAGGGATCAGAGCCTGAAAAACTCCCTATGAAAGGCAACTCCACCAAGATGTGATCAGCCAGGCGCTCGGGGACAGAGCGGCTGTCATAGCTACATGCACGGTAGCTCCAAGGGCAGCACCACACACACTGGACCCATGTCCAGTATGGGGTGGAATAAGATGGGGTTGGGGATGCGATAAGACTGTGATATGCCATGCCTGGGCAGGGAGAGCCAACTGAGCAGCCCTGGTTATCTGCTTCTGTCCTCGGGCAGGAGCAACTCATCCTGGTGCAACCAGCACCACACCATCAGGCCAGGAATTGCTGTGAACTTCTGCCTGTAATAAACACATGTGATTGCAGACACTCTAATCAGCAGGACCACAGAGCCAGTCATGCCAGGCTGCTTCACAGCGCTCGCACTGCTCCTGCGTCAGACTGGTCACCTCCCTGCTCAGTGATGGCTTTGCCCTCTGGACCAGGCAGAGCCATGGGTCCAGGACAGCTAGGCTGGCTCAGCACGGCACAGCACAGCACACAGCAGGACAGTGGGAGCAGGCTGGGGTGGGACGGGCAGGCATAGAGGACACACTGCCAGTGCAAACCCGCCTCTCCTGGCTGGGTGAGAGCGGAGCCACTGGGGCATAATTAATGTTGCATCAATCTCTGCTGGATTTTCATCATGCCCTGTGTCCTGTGCTGCCCAGGAAGGTGGGCTGCTCCATGCCTTTCCTGCGGGCAGCAGCAGCAGATGCTGGGCTGGTCCTGCCTTCTCCGTGGGGATCACAGGCCCAGGGTGGGCCCCAGCTTGCCCCTACATGTACCACATCCCTCCTCGCCCCATTGCCCCCTGCAGCAGGACACCCGCAGGCCCCTGCCCTGTCCTGCTCCAGCCACTGGGGCGTTGAAAACAAATGGAGATGCTTCCCTCTGCCACACAGTCCCTCCTTCCCTCGTTGGGCTGTGAAGAAATTGCAGGGAAGGCAGCTTGTGAGTGAAGGGCACAGCAGGGTTTGGAGGGCAAAGGGGAGTGGGCAAGCTGCAAACACCCACCTCTCCATGACTACAATGGGGTACAATGCCCATGGGCAGCATCCACAGCTGCTGTCTGCTCTCCTGGGGCACCCACCTCCTTCCTGTTCCTGCCCTGCTCCCCTGGCCCAGCTGAGCACCCTAGATGGGTCTCCCAGACTGAGCCCTGGCCCAGGAGGAAGAAGAGCTGGGTCAGGAAAGAGCCTGTGGTGGTGGCAGAGACACCAGGGTGCAGGCAGGGACATGTGTGCCACCCGCAGCTCTTGCTTTGCCACCCTGCGGGTGCAGGTGGCAGAGGGATGGGACAGCACAGGGATGTCACGGTGCCACTGCTCCCCGGCGATGGCAGGGTGGTGAGATATCCCTGTGCAGCTGAGCGCAAAACCTCACCACGGCCACTGCACTGCTGACAGCCGCTGCCTGCCCTGTGACACTACAGGGACCATGACGCTCCGGGCACAGCCAGGGTACAGACAGATGCAGGAGGAAACATGGGCACATCTCCTGCCCCGGGGGCTGCCTGCTGCAGCCACTGTTACCAAAGTGCCTTACCTGTGCCTGACCACAGCACCCACAGCACCTGCATCACCTGCACCTGCAGCACCTGCAGCACTTGCATCATCCGCAGCACTTGCATCATCCAAGGTACCTGCAGCACCCTCTGCCCAGCCCACCACTGAGCACCAGGAATTGAACTACTAATGAGCTGCTGGCTGGAGTGTCGGCAGTCAGTCATGAATCAGGGAGTCTGCTATGATGAGATGTGTGCCTCCTCTCCCCTCTCACCCCACACATCCCAGGGGCTGGTGGCCAGCAGTGGCCCAATGGGGGCCCCCAGCCCCTGATCCCTGCCTCACAGCCACCATGGGCAGGGGTCAGCCTGGCTCTCCAGCCCAGCTGAGCTCCCTGACACAGAGAGGAGTCCCCAACCCTTGTTCCACTGGGACACAGCACCCACAGGTCCTCCCAGCCTCTGGCTTTCTTGCTGTGCTCACCTTCCTGGAGGCAATTGACAGGGAACCTTTTGTTCTGCCTGTTGAATCCAGCCAAGCTTAGGCAGGTTCAACAGCAAAGTGTGCTCTGGACCATGTCTTTGCCCAGAGAAGGGCACAGAGAGCTGGGGGTGTCCCTGCCAAGATATGTCTCCACCTGCATGAGGTTGGGTGGGGAGGCACAGCCGCACGGGCAGTGGTGGCTCCTGGGGACAGGACAAGCACATGCGGGAGTCCCAGTGGGTCAGGGTGCAGGTCCAGCCCCCCAAGACTGGCAGCATGGTGCCATGTGCCCTGGCTCAGCGGCAGGGCCATCCTCACCTCCAGCTCGGTGATACAGCTGCGGTGGATGGGGCGGGCAGTATCCTGCCTGTAACTGCTGCTGGCGCAGCATGCTGGGGCATGGCTCAGAGCACAGAGGGGAGGTTTTGCAGCGTAAGCAGGGGACAGCCACCCACAGAACCGTGTGGGAAGCTGCTGGGAAGCTGCTTAAGCATGAGCCTGATTGCTCCCTCCTGTGAAACCCTGGCTGGCTTTCCTCCCCTTGCAGAGTTAGGATGTGGCAGAAGATCTGGCACCCTCCTGCCCTCACACCCTCACCATGCAGCCCACACAGGGAGCATGTCCTGAGGATGAGCTTCCACCCTGGCTGCATGTTGGGGCAGTACCTGGGAGAAAAGGCCAGCAACTGGCAAGGAGCAGGTTAGAGAGATGCATGTTCTCCCCTACTGCACAATTAATCATGAGAAGTTTTTCCTCCTTTCGTGCATGAAACAAAATTTGGCAGGGCATTCTGACCACAGGGACTTGCTGCTTGCCACATCTGGCAAAGAAATAACCTTAGCGCATCCCTGTGTGCACAAGCAGGAGAGGAAATGTTGGGCCAGGCAGGAATACTCAGCAGGGCTTGGTTCGCAGCCCTCGTACAGTGAGCACCTTCAGCTCCAGGTGTTTGCCCCCCCTCCACAGCCCCCAGAACAGACATTGCCATGCTGCTCTGCTAGCCCCATCATGCCTCCCCACAGGGGCTGTTATCCCTGTCCTGGATATATAAATGCCCAGGGTCTCCCTTCCACCGCCAGCTAGCTGGGTGCCGACAGCAGCCCCTGCATCCCCTGCCTGAGCTGTACTCCTGCCCCTGGCTGCCTCTCTTTGCCCGCTCCATTGCCCAGTCCGGCTGGAGCCTCAGCCCATCCTTTCTGCAGCAAGACCAAGCCTCCCCAGCAGTGTTCCACCTATTTGTTATTGGAAAAAGGGGGAAATACGGTTTTCAACAATTATTGTTTTTTCCACCTGACTGGCTGCAAACTTGTTAATTTTTTTCTTTAATGTGTGAACAGTGTCGACAGCAGCTGCATGTGAAATGACTTGACGCCCTATCTGTGGGTCCCTGGCTGGCTTTCAGAGCTCGCACCACAAACATTGCCTTCTATAAATAAAGGCCTATATCTCATCAATGGCAGAACAGCAGAGCTTTATATAGTCGTCTTACATAAAACTGTCTCTCTTTATGGGCTTCAAACCATTTGCGTCACTTAGTGCAGCTCCGTAAACCTCCTGCTCCTGCCGCTTCCCCGTGGAGGGAGACCCGGCATGGCTGCCCCTGTGCCCTATGCTGCTGGCAGGGACCTGGTGGTCGTGTGTCGTTGCCCCCCAGCCTTGCAGGGCCAGGCAGCAGCTGTGGCCTCAT
>NW_009918052.1:2983-3420 GCF_000696875.1 Nestor notabilis | reverse complement strand
GCCCTGGGCGCCGAGCACGGCAGCCAGCACTGCCAGGCACCCCTGCACCTGGGGATGACCGGCCACAGGCCAGCATTATGTAATCTGCCCTTGTCACCTTCCCTGTCCCTGTCACGGGTCTTGGGGCAGTGCAGGCAGGGATGTTGGGAGGTGCCGCTCCATCCTCCATCACTTGGGAATCAGGGACCCGAGGATGCAGGGTGACCAGGGATGTAGTGCCAGGCTGTGGGCACCAGCTGGATCCCTGCATCTCCAACTCTGATATACAGGGGACACAGGTCCAACCAGTGGCTTTCCACCCCGCTGCCCAGCAAACGCCTGGTATGGGGCATGCCAGGGGCTGCCTTCATGGCCACAGGGCACAGGTCCCATCTCCAGCCCGCCGTGGTCCCTGGGGGTCCTGGCTCCATATGGCAGAGCCTGCCCCTCCGGCTCGC
>NW_009918052.1:2346-2833 GCF_000696875.1 Nestor notabilis | reverse complement strand
CCCCCCCCGGCCGCTACCCTGGCTGAGAGGTGAGAAGGTGGCCACTACCCTGGCCTGAGTGAGAATGTGGCCAGAGCTGGAGGGACACAGGAATCCAACAGCATCATGGGACTGGGACCCATGGTGCACTCTGCTCCATGACTGCTCCCAGCACCACCTGGCCCTGGGACCCCTACCATGGGTGACGCTGGTGCCAAGGACAGGGTCACCGCAAATGTCACGTGGCCAAACCACCAGCACAGGGCACCTGCACCCCAGCCTGCTCTGCCCCATGCCCAGAGCCACCATGCCCAGCCAGCCACATTGCACCTCATGCACCCCCCCTTATCCCCTAGCCAGTCATGTACACCCTGTCAGCCCCACAGCCCTGTGGCCCCATGCACCAGCAAGCACCCACTCCTGGGGCTAAGCTCCATGTGTGCCCTGGCCCCATCCTTCCCTCAACCACTCAAGGTGCCCACCCCACTCTGCAGCCAGCAGCGCTGTG
>NW_009918052.1:1945-2192 GCF_000696875.1 Nestor notabilis | reverse complement strand
GGGGAGCCACACCAGGCACTAGCATCCTGGCCGCTGGTTCCCCCCCGTATCAGAGACAGGCTTATTAAGTGTGTGATATTAAATTACCCAGATAAGAGCATAAGAGCTTTTAAAGTCAATTCATTAAATATAATTATGAAGAGAGCTTTTTTATGCTCACAGTGATCCAATCTCAATCAGGGAGACAGTGGGAAAGCCGCCCGCTCCTCCAGCATCTCCGCTCCCCTGCTGTGTCGCCTCCGCACCC
>NW_009918052.1:0-1570 GCF_000696875.1 Nestor notabilis | reverse complement strand
CCCTCCCCTCCCACGTTCATTAATGGTGCTTTGCGACCAATTAACACTTGCCAGCCAGGCAGAAGCTGCCAGAATCCACAGCCAGACCCCTCACATGCAGCCCGGGTGGCCCCATGCCAGCCCTTTGCACTGGGAACCCCCTCTCACCCCATGCACCCCCAGCCACACTCAGGGCTGAGCCCATCTTTCCTGGGGGCAGCCACAGGGGAGCGGGGATCCCAAAGACACTTCAGGAGCCCTGCAACCCTCATACCTCCCAGGCCATATGAAAAACAGCCAGATCACCAAGACACCCCATGTTCCCTTGCCATGATGCCCCAAGACCTGCTGTGATAAGGGGCTTTGTGGTGACATTCCTAGGTGCAACCAACCCCTTGTTGTCCACCACAATACCCCAAATTCTCATCACTCCTATATCCACCCTTATGCTGCTGCAGCCCAAGCATTGCAGCCCAGCTGGCCAGGGGCAAGGTGGGCTCTGGGCTGGGGTCGCTGCACAAGGCTTCAGTGGGGGCTGGTGGGAGCAGCTACCCGCTGCTGGGAGCTGCTGGACTGACATTTATTTTTAGACGTGAATTGTATAAATTAGCTTTTCTCAGTGGATTAAGCAGCAGGGATTGTGTAAAATTAAATAGCAATGGATTGCATTAAAGTCCCCCGTTTTCTGGCACAAGCAGCGCCTCGAGCTGTGCCCAGGCAGCTCATGTGTAACAGTGACGGAGCTGCCACCGCCATGGCTCCGGACAGGAGCGCGACCAACCTGTGGCGTGTCTGCACCACAGGGACACAGACCTGGGGATGTACAAGCATGGTGGCCAGGCTGTGAGCATGGTTACTCTGGACAAACAGTGAGACCCTGGGGACATGGCTGAGGCGCTGGGCTGGGACTGCAGGACATGGATCCAGGACATGCAAAGGTTCACCCCTTTGCTCCAAATGAGCAAGGCTGGGTTCCACTGAGAAGCTCACAGGTATGGGATTAGCAAGGGATGCTCCAGACTCCCGGGCACCAACACCACCAGCCCCAGACCACCCACCATTGCCACAGGAATGACACCTTCCAGAGGGGATGATGCTGCGCTGGGACCTGTACGGCACCGCCTGGCCCCAGAGCCCCTCTGTGCTCCATCCAGGGCAGGTCCTGCAATGCCTGAAGCCTAATGAGCAGATGAGAGGTCCCTGGCGAGCCCCCAACACCCCAGAGCACACTCAGCCCTGCACAGGAGGAGAGGGGAAACGGGATGGGGGCTGAGCAGGCATCAGGCAGGGCAGGGCAGGTGAGGATCAATGAGTCCAGCTCTTTTACACAGCGTAAAAATAGGCTGAAAATGTGACATTTATTAAGTTCAGTTCTGGTGGAAAGGTCAGAGAGAGTTCCCGTGTCGGGATCAGCGTTAGTTATGAGGGGGGACAGTGGCAGAGCCTTATTGAGAAGAGGCAGGGGTGACAGCCTGCTGCCCGCTGCCCACACCCCAGCCAGGACCTCTTGGGGTGCAGCTGAGGATGCTCCCCCTGTTTACCTATAAGGGTTTCCCCATCCGGGGTCTGCATGGGGTGGGGGGGAGACCCG
>NW_009918051.1:0-13404 GCF_000696875.1 Nestor notabilis | reverse complement strand
GGGACACCACTCGTTACTGCTTTCCAACTGGGCATTGAGCCATTTACCACAAATCTTTGCTTGTGGCCATCCAGCCAGTTCTTTATCCACTAAATGCCAGTTGTTTCCAGCCATCCTTTGGATAATCTGTTATTGTTCAGAAGCTGTGTGTCCTAAGGACACCAGAGTGCAACTGTATTTTTTTCTTAGCTGTAACAGCTAAGATGCCAGAATTTAGCAACTCTAACAAAATTGGCCTCTTGTAGCCGGGGTCCTATTGCCAAGTGACTGTATCAGTAGGTCTCACAGCTTCTGTCACACTTAGCCTATTGGTTCTTTGGTTTGTAAATACAAACACTGCCACAAATCCAGAACATTTTCAATCTAAACATGGATAAAATATGACAGATGGGTGTAGAACACAGATGGAAGGAGGGAATAGAAAGTCTTCATTGCCACAATCCATATCATACTGATTATGAAGAAAAAAATAGCTCTGTTTCTGCAGCACCCATAAAATATTTTTGAGCTTGAAACTTCCATAAAGCAGTTGATGATGAATTACTCAGCAACTTCTGCCCTTTAGGCAGTCAACAGTCCCGCTATCCCAATTTTTCTCCTTCTATTTTTCACCCATGACAACCAGTTCTAAGCATCATAGACATCACTTTTTAATTCACCAAACCAAGATTCAAATGTGTAAACATTTTATGATCTCCATGACCTTTCAAATGGCCTTGAAAGTATAGTTTCATTCCATACTGATGTTAATTGGCTTACTTCAACTTTACAAGTATACAAAGGTCATTCAATGAGATCTTAAGTGCTCTAAAGTTGCTAGCTTCCTTAGTATGGAAGAAGAAACACAATAAATAACTCATTTTTTTAGGAAAGAAATGCAAGTGAAAAATACATATGGACAACAGGTGTTAACCCCTTCGATACAGGAGCTATCGGGTGTGGTGTGTGCATAGTAAGGCTTGGAAAAGGAGTCCCTTTCCAAAGAGCTTTTGTTTAAAACCTTTGTACAAGTTGCCAGTTAGTCAAATCATTTATGAATTATTATATACCATACACACAATCATAGAATGGTTTGGGTTAGAAGGGACCTTCAAGATCATCTGGTTCCACACCCCCCTGCCATGGGCCGGGCCCCTTTCACCTAGACCAGGTTGCTCCAAGCCCCATCCAACCTGGCCTTGAACACTGCCAGGGGTGGAGCAGCCACAGCCGTTTGTGTTGGAAGGGACCTTAAGATCATCTGGTCCCCCCCCCCCTGCCATGGGCAGGGACACTTTCCCCTAGACCAGGTTGCTCCAAGCCCCATCCAACCTGGCCTTGAACACTGCCAGGGGTGGAGCAGCCACAGCCTCTCTGGGCAACATGTGCCAGTGCCTCAGCACCCTCACAGGGAAGAACTTCAGTTTAAAGCCATTCCCCCTTGTCCTGTCACTACCTGCCCTTAAAGTAAAAAGTCCCTCTCCGGCTTTCCTGTAGGCCCTGTTTAGGTAGTGGATGCCTTCTCTCTTCCAGACTGAACAAGCCCAACTCTCTCAGTGTATCTTCACAGCAGAGGTTCTCCAGCCCTTGGTGCATCTTTGTGGCCATTCTCTGGGCTCGCTTGAGCCTGTCCAAAGAATCATGTAGCTTTTGCAGTACTATTATTTTCAGTATTTTTCTTCCCCCTGAGACTGAACAAAAAGATTAATTTACCTTGATAAAATGAAAAAGAAAAAAAAAAAAAAGACACCTCTCAGAATATTCCAAAAGTCATGTTGCATAACGCCATGTAGCCATAGAGATGAGATGAAACTGCATTTTTCTGTGTTACTGAAACAAGAGCAGTGTACATGCTATAGAAGTGAGATGTCACTATAACATACTTGAAGAAAAATCTTATCAAATGGTTTAATAGTACAGCCTTATTTTGCAAATGGAAAAGTGAATTAGGGAGGGAAAAGATTATACCCCAAATATTCAGGAATAGAAATTAATGTGTTTCAGCTCCTGGCCATATGGCTGTTTCACAGACTATCTTTGGACATTCTATTTGGGCATTTCTAACAGAACTGTAGTAGTACACCATCTCTCTAGCTCTATATTTTAACCTCCTAAATACAAGTCAAAAGGAACACACACACATACACTCAGCTAAGAATAATAATACAAAATTTCAGGGAAAATATTTTAATCACTGACAGATTAGAGACAGAAATAGTTATTACTGTGTCAGTGCTGCAGCCTCTTCCTTGGCAACTTCACTGATACACCTCAGAGACTTCCATTGGTCTGGCAATAAGCCCATTAAAACCAAGTTATTTTCTACTTTAGTGTACATAAAAGTGACAGAATTTGGTTCATTCTTACTACTATGATCCAATAACGTATGCTTCTGAATTATCACATGTTGTAAGAGCATACTCGATTAAAAACATTAAGTACAACATAGTATTATAGAATGCCCTTTCAAGAAGTGACAATTTTTTTATAACCTGTAAAGAGCTGCACAGGTATGAAGCAATTTTTCATAAATATTACAGTAATTGCTGGCAGGTTCCATTTGTTCCAGAATATAATACAATATCCCTATCAGATATACATTAGCATTGCATTAGTACAGAAAAATCACTGCAGAAGGAAGACCACACTGACTTGAGCCACAGTAAGCATCATGATAATTTGTTGTCACACTTGTCATCACAAGTTCATTCTCATCTTACAGTAGCTAGATAAGTGTCTTTTTCTTTGAAGCACAGAACATTTTTGAAAGCAATGGCACATTTTTATCTCCTTAATAAAGCTCCTTTGCCTGTTCAAAAGGAATATCCTGAACTACTAGTGTCCCAATATCTTCCTATTCAAGCTTATCTAATTCAACAGTATGAAGCTTTCAGAATAAACAGAACTACAATATATACTTATATACATTTTTGTGTATGTATACTTACAAGAACAACCCTATATATGTATGTATGTGTGTGTACATACACATCCACCCATATATATATAGCTTTCATGGTAGAAAACAAAACAGTTGGCAAAGCTTACTCATGAAGTGGGATTGAATCATAAACCATTCAAGGGATCTAGGCTGTTTTCCCAATTTTCTGCAAAAACATTTATTGCCAAATATAACGAACACCCTCTTCACAGACTGATAAGGATTACATCTAAATGAATTTACATCTTCAGAAATTCTAAAGCTCGGATGAAAATGACAATATTTAGCAAGTAGCATTTGTTGAGATTTATTAAAATGGTTTTGAAATACATCCAAGTACAAGCCCCCCTTGGTTTAAGAAGCAAGTTATGAGTAAAGAGCTTTGCTCAGAAAACTTGACAAAAGGGGAGACTCATACAAAACATGAGAGAAAGCATTACATCAGTGCAGGTCATGCCTTCCTTTTCTTGTAAATCTCCATCCATTATGCTGCATTTTCTGTTTCAGCTATACCCAAGGGCTGGACAGGTTAAAACCAAGGCATAAGGATAAAAGCAAAACATTTCCAATTCTAAAAGCCTTTTTATTGTTAAATTTTGTGGGAGGGAGAGGATGGAATTCAGTGTAGTTGATGGGGTTATGCCAAATCAATCTCTACAATTACTTATTTTAGTCAGAGCTGAATCTGCTATTACTGCTTTGGTTCACTTTTTTATGCACCATTTAGTCAAAGATTTATGAAGTACTGCACAAAATATGAAAGAAATCCTACAAACTTGTAGAACTGTTAGGACAGAGTATATAAATCTACAGAAATCTATAAAATTTCACCTACTGCCAACCATAATTACAACTGTGAAATTAGTAAGAAGGAAAGGCAAAACTATAATAAAACTTTCCATTTGGGAGCATATATGGCATTTTACTAATTGAGGGACCAGTTCACCATCATGTATAACCTGTAATGTTAACAGTATCTTTGCTAAATGTATATAAAATTCTACTTGCTCAACAGAATTCTTCATACAGTTACAGGGACTATCAAAAACAACAAGGAAAAGGACAATCATATATTTACATTCAGGGTTAAATACTCTCATTAGTAACTATAATGAAGTAAGTTATCAGCAAATGAAAACCCATGAGGCCAAACAGAAGATTGTGTGAACTAGACGTGCAACTTCTTCTTCATGCTCTTCTTACTCTAGATAATGCAGAAGGAGAAGTTTGCAACAATTTATCACTTACCCCCAAATACAAGTGTGAATCCAATCACATGTACAACTCTAGGGCAAAAGGAAAAGAGAATGTGCTGAACTTTTGGGAAGAAACCAGATACTGATAAAGGGAAGGACAAGAGACTACGGAATTGCCTATGAAAATGGCATTGTTTACAGTGTAGAAAGACGAGGGCAGATGAGGTTGTTTGGTAGAAAATCCTACTATTTATCCTTCGGCACAAACACCTTTATATTCAGCCTGCTGATGCTCTACTCGGATTTTTCCTAATCAGATTAGCAAAAATACAAAAGCACCTTGAAAATGTTTGTGGAGAAATATGCTTGTTTCTGTCTGCCTCTGGCTGGTGGATGTGCTTCTTTTCCCTTATCACACCAAAGTGCTGTGATCTAGGTTGATCGTCTTAACAAAACTTCCAAACACACTAAATAATTACATATTCCCTAAATAACACAATGGTGTATTAACTATTTTTCCTAAGTCATGTTAAAATAAAGTGTAATATTTGTATTTAGTATGCCCTCAATATTTTAACGTATGTAACATTTCTATGGTTCCCGCCATCAGAAACAATTGGAAAAAGTATAAAAACATAACAGTTTTGAAGAAAAAAGATTTTTTTTAACATGCTGTAATCCTGTGATAATGTCAGGTCATAAATGAAGGTGTGGTCTCCTGCCCAGTATACAATAAATGGATACACAGGATAGCCATTTATAGAAATTAATGTATTTATCTTAAAATGACAATCATCTCCTCTCTTGTTTATACTTCCATTGTCTCATGTAAAGGTAAAAAATCAGCTCATAGCTGATTTCTCAAAGCCACACAATTTCTAGCTAATACTGCTAATCAGGATGTTTATTATGATATCTGTTATTTTTTCTGTGTATTATTATTATCTGATACTACAAAGCTCCATTTAACAAGCGCCTTCATACCCCCCCTCACTTCACAAGCTGATGCAGCTATGCAACTCAATATTAAGTTTACTCTAAAATCCCTGAAAATTTGGGTTTAAAAACTGAACACAACCAGCCCCAGAAGCTCAGAGCCTACCTTTTCAGAGATAATCCATTACAAAATGAACATACCCTTGTTCTTTCCCTCAGGGGTTCTTCTGAGCAGTCCCTTTGCCTAAGTTCTAGAAATCAGAATGGTTCAGATTCTGAATAAGTTAAATCTTACCCCCAGAAGACAAACAATATAATACAAAGTGATGGAAATATAATTACTAGCATTTATTTGCTAAAGCTATAATTTTCTTTTATACTTCTGCAGCTGGCTTAACTTTGATTGTTTCAGGGCTTTCTCCTAGTATATCCTCTGCATGCTGATTTGTCCAATCTCTGATGAACATTCTCTATTTGGCTGATCTATTTGTTTTTCTCTTAGAGGTTTTTAACAATTTATGGACATTTTCTTCATAAGAACTTTAAAGTATATGCCTATAGAAGAATAAAGATGGGGAGAAAGCTACCTGCATAACACCTGATCAAGTGCTTGCTCAGAAAAATTGACTGACTCAATCCATTTTTGGTATGCAGATACCTTTCTCCCCTTTTTCTCCACTTTTTTGGCCTCTTTATTTTGAGTTGAAGAAAACATTTTTAATTTTCAAAGTATAATATAGTTTTACTTTATTAGTGTTTGATTTACTATGTTTTTTACTCACTTTATGACAATCATTCACATTTGATAACAAGTACAAATAAACATCACTGTTTCGATTATTTGGTTATTATTTTCTGCTATTTATTTTATGTTTTAATTTAGCTTTTATTAGTATATGTTCAAATCCATACTGATTGATTTCTTGCAAGGGCAGTTTCTGTGGTCCTTACATCAGATATTTCTATCTACTGTGAGATACTAATTTTACTATATCAAATGCTTCTGCTAATCTGCTATGTAGTAGAACCTCGTCAGCTCGCATGGGACACTATGCATGAAGTTGAAGCATGCATCAGTGCCAATATGATAGCTCTATCCAAAAGGCAGCTCCTTTAAGCCTATCGGTTTGTTATGAAACGGAAAAATGGGAGAGGAAAAAATATCAAGCTTATTAACCTGGAGCAAAAACTCTTAGCTGTCAAATGATAATCCTGTAATGCTTGCCATGTCTTAATGAAACACAACATGGACTGACAAAATGCAGGGAACCTATCTAAACTCCCTGCTGTACACTGAATTTCTGCCCAGACATCAAAGACTATTTTGCATTCTTTGCAGCTTGCAAACTGTACTGAACAGTTGTCAGATTTCTGCATAATGCATTTCAGTCAAGACTTGAGAAGTAAGAGGCTCATTTGTAAGTATTTTGCAGGAGATGCTTTCCTGACAAGAATGAAATGTTAAGTGGTAATCTTAGCTTTTATAATGTTTTATTATAAGCTATATCAAAACATACTTTTAGGAAAAAAAGATGACACACTTTAGCTGAAACAGTGGTCCATCCTCACTTAATAGGCTGATCATCAGTAACCTCATTCTTTTAAAAATCTGAACTTGATGCTACGTATTAGTGTTATGTAATTAACATTCGAACCTCATTTCCAGAAAATACTGTTATTTTGATGAAAGCTTTATTCTTCCCCAGCATTTGATGGGGAATATATTTGTAAGAAATACTACTCAATGCCTTTGTGTTTTGACAATCACTATGTAATACAGTATAGTACCATGAGGTTTCTTTGCTATAAGAGTATGGAAAGAAAACTTGGTAAAAATCTGCAGCCACTTAACTTAGATCACAATCCGTTCTTTGCTCGATAACATTTTGCCTTACTATGCAACACGTTCTACTCCTACACTTTGAACCAATTCTACAATGACACTACACATAAATCCTTTTTAGCCACAAACTTTGAAATGAGTTTTGTGATGAATCTGAGATTTTTTTTTTTTTTTTTTCATTTAAGACTGCCATGGGAAGAAACAGGACAGGAAATGACTTTGACAAGAACCTTGTTTAGCTATGCGCAACTTCACAGCACCACATGCCAATACACATCAAACATGTCTTTTTGAAGCAAGGCTCACTTCAAAACATGTTTCTTCCAAAACAAGTTACTGGAATATTCAGTTAAGTATGTTATCTCTGAACAATTCCTATGAACAGTGGTAATGCAAAAGTTCATATTCACAGAGGTGCATGAGACACCTGAATATAGAAGATACTTTACAAATACTGATGGCAAATGCTGTAAAGCTCAAGAAGCTAATTAAAGAGTTTATCTCAATAGGAAAGTAGGATTTACTGTTTTCTGATACAGTGCAACTCCACTGGAGCAACACCCATTTTTGCCACCCATTAATTTGGCTGCAACCCAATCAAACTAACGGAGTTGAAAGTTACAAAAGGAAAAGACCACTGTAGTCTTCAATGCTTTAATTAATGCAAAGTCTTCCTGCTTTAATGTTGTTCAGTAATGCATATGCAATAAGATCATAGTTTCCTTACATTCCTTACGTGCTTCTTGGTGGTCCAAACTGTGTATATTTCAGAACAGAAAAGTACCAATCTTCCACATAATAGTCATTGCAAGGGAACAAGTTATACAAAGACAATGCCTATTAACACAATCTCAAGGATAACTATAATTTAAATCCATAAACATGAAGGGAAGGAATGTGTTTAAAAACTTTTCAGTGTGTAGTAATCCATGATATCAGATATAAACTGTGATTTATGGGCATCACGTAAGCTTCTGTTTGGAATACTATTTTAAAATCAGAACACAGAGTCCTGTATCAGTTGGAGTGCCAAAAAGTAACTGATTTTCTTGAAAGCAAGATTTGGTTTGATTTCAACAGTCAGTTTATTTGGCATACAGTTCATACGTCCATTTCATTAATTGTCAAGTATGCTAGCTAAAGATTAACACCACCTCATGCTGGCATTTGATTGCATGAAGTTGATAGTTACTCTTCATTTTACTCTTGGAGGAAGCAATCAAGAAAACAAATCTAAACCCTTTCATTTACATTCCCTAAAATATAATGGAAGCAAGACCAAAACTGCTTAGGTTTCCCATTTAAATTCTAAAGACCGGAAAACTAAGTATGAATTTGAACCTGTCCAGTAAGTAGCATACAAGACATTTTTATGCTTTGAGGGCTGCTGTTCTTCAGCAGTCATCTTTGTGTCAATGCTCATCTACAGAGCACTTGACAGGGATTTGCTGTTTGCTCACCTTTGTGCTCAGCTTCTCTATAGTTCTGACTACTAAATTGCATGAAGAAAAATTAAATACACCGTAAGGACATTCCTGATTTACGTTACCACATCTGCAATGGGTGGATATCCCAGAGAAACTACATACGCATGTTAAAAAGAAGGATGATGATCTCTGCCTGTCACTGAAGAGTAAAAGGATACACTTTCTATTCTGAAAAGTTTTGGGAATCACTCCCCCCCCCCATTAAGTTAAAAATCAGATAAAATAGTTATTAACGAAATCAAACCACGCTTGCAGTATATACAACTATTTAAAATACACTCCCCCATGCAGCAACAATTCCAAAGAGAGTCTGGCTACATTCCATATGCAAGACCCAAAAAAAATTTATTCTTGGGGGACCCTCAGCTGCATTTGTATTGTAAATGCATTTACAAACCCACTCCCAGCTCAAAACCCCATTGTTCTAGCCTCCAGGAGCTATCGCTAACAATGCTGAATTTAATCACTGTGCCAATCCATTTATGCACCTAGAAAATAAGCCTAACAATTCTGAGTGGGATTTTCATGAGCTTGTAAGTGATTGCAAAATCAATGGGACTTGTTCTCTCAAGTCACTTAAGACCAGATATTAATGGTATTTATGTGTCTGGAGATCAAGGCAGACACCTGATGGGACTTTCATAACACCAACCTCCCACTGAAATCTCATCCTCTTACCTTGCTTATACAGGCTATTAGAAAGTTTAATTAATGAGTGATTGGAGTGCTTTGTATAGTGTTTCATGATCCTTAGGAGAGATGCATGTAGCCTGAAAGCATTTTTATTCAGTCCTCTGGAATGATAAGTCAAGGACTTAGGAACTCTGGTGATTAACTTATTAGGAAATGAAATAGAGCCTTGTTAACTCTTTCTGCAAGCATTCAAACAGTCCTTGTGTTATAGAAACAAGTATTATCTCCTCTATTCTTAAAAGTCACTTTAAATAATATTTTTGGACAAGCAGTAGCAGGAAACATAATGTTTAGATTTCTTCAGATTATTTCACATCACCTCCTATCATGCCCATTATATGGGATTCTAACATTCACATGGAATTCTGCAGATAAGAATCAGTAAGTAAAACTACAAAACTTATTTATAATCTGGAAGCCTGGCAAGTTAGAGCATAGTCCATACAATGAGACATAATGCTATGAATTGTATTACAGAGTTTGGAATGCATGGCTAAAGCATCCAGTCCAAAATACAAAAATGCCTAATGATAATATATAGATTCGATAGTCACATATTTAAAAAAATGTATGCCAGCAGAGGCAATTAATTTCATATCTAGTGAAAAGATACAGGGAAGATAAAACCACAAATTAAGGCTGGAGTTTTACGATCTGATGCAACCTACGTTAAAACTCTTCAAATAAAATAGAATAATTGTCTTAAAGTTGAAAGGTTCCCATGATTTAAAATCACAGCAAATACTGAAAGCTTAAAAAAAATATTTTTTTAAATGTGAATCAGAGCAGGATTTATCTTCAAAGACTCCTCTTTTGTTTCCTCAAAAAACATTTTAAATTATAGCATGTACACTAGATAGATTTTCTTGCTCATTTAAAAAGTATGTCAACTTATAGGTAATTAGACTGCCTTAAAATCTGTACTGTCAGCATCAGTGCACAATGTACTCTCAGTGCATGATGGGTAACTGTCCTGCTGTGGGACGGAGGAATTCTTTCAAATAAACACTTTGATACAATCCTTCTCACAATATATAAACATTACATAGGGATTCCTTATGAAACTGTGCGTCAGTTAAGGGATACTGTGTATTTTTAGAATTCTGCCTATTAATATGGGAATGACACATGATATTTCAGGAGGGAATTTCCAGGGTAGTTTGAAAAATAAAAATAAAAATCTGGCCTTCATGATAATAAAAGCCAAGTGTGCATTAATGGAAGGAGTGATATTTTTTTTTAGTGTAGGAAGTCCTTTTACACAAGTTACAATCTGCTTATTTCCATTTACTTATATAAAAATCTTGCACTTCACATAATATGAGCCTTCAAAAATGGCATTTGATAAAGTAATATGCAAAGCAAAATTATTTTGGCCAACTTCATCTATGGTATAGCTGTTAAAGAATTAATCTGACACCTTACATGCAAGCCAAACCACTTCTGCTTCAGATATCAAAGGGCAACAGCCTGTTTGATTCAACAAAGATAATTTAAAGTTACAGAGTAAAAGGAATATAGATACTTACATGCTTTATGTAGTGAATTTCCAATAAGACTACTAGTCAAACCAAGAGGAAAGATACATTCTGGTTAATTCCTTCCTCTCCAAAATTCTCCCTTAAGCATGTTTTATTTTTTTCCATTTGCATCTTAGGAAACAGCATATGTGCTCAAGTTCGGAAGCCCAGTTTTTGCCTTGTGGTGCATGTATATGCATTTACTTTAGAATGAAATCTGCGTATCAGGGCAGAATATAAACATAAGTCTCTTGAGGATGTGACTTTAGTGAATCAACAGGCCATTTGATATATTCCTTTGCCCTATAGCAAGATAAAATATAAGGGATTTTCCTTTTTGAAGGAAATGAATTATCAAATTTCTTTATTTAAACTAACCAAGCCTTACTCTTTTCACTTTCAAGCCTCTGCTGGCCTTGGACATATATATATATATATATATCGTGCAAATAAGGTGTAACACTTGGGTTAAAAAAATGGTTTAAAAATATCTAAGTTTTAATAACTCCGAGTCAGAGCTTCAAACACAGCAAGCCAAAAAATTCGGTTTCTCCCTGGGAGTCGGAAAGGTTAGCAAGAATGTCATACACTAAAAGTTATACGAGTGCTCCCATGCATGGGGGCAAGAGTTCTGAAAACAAGGAGTAAACCAGCATGCCAACAAGGTAATGGGTAAGGGAGGATGAATTCAGAGAGGGCTACAAGGTGACTTTGTTTCAGCTTCCCCGATTCTCTCTTTTTTGTTAACGATACCAAAAATAAAGACGTGCAGTTTTACCAAAGCACAGCGATTAGCACGTGATTAACTCTCCCTTCTGTAGAGGTTTACTGTAGACGTGATGTGACCTGAACAAAAAGTGACCAGTGTTCTGCAGCTATCAAAACTGAACACTGATGTAGTAGTACAATTGCATTACAGCCTTCCTGTAATCTACTGTAATGTGTGAATTTTCCATAACATTTCACACATGTTCATTTACAAACATCATTAAATACAGAATAGAATTAAACATAGAATTATAGGGGACTGGTTTACTCAGTCTTTTTGAAAGCATTCCCTTACCCCATAATGCTACAGCCAACAACCTGGTCTTACGAGCCTGAATTGCTCTTCAGTATTAGGGGGGCTTTTTGAAACACACTTGTGATTAATTATCTACTAAGCTGCACAGTGCACCTTTTAACCCTATCCCATTATAGAACCCCCAGTTACCTATCTTTAGAACAAGTTTTGTAGATGGTCTTAACTTGTAGACAAAGAATAGCACTGATCCTTTTTTACAAGTCCTGAAACCACTGTGATTTGCATTAAAAGGACTATTTAATCTTAATTCTGGTATCGTCCTGGACACCTCAGCACTTGATCAACTACCAGCTTTCTTAAAACCTATTTTCACACTTGCCTAGCAAAATACTGAGGTTTCACAGGCCTCCTGATTTTCTGTATGACGAAGTTAAACTTTTGAAGAGATGCTTTAAACTAGATTGCCACCTGCTGTCAGGAGGCAAATCAGGAGACAGATCTGGTTGGCTATATTATTTAAAATTCTGCAAGTATAATAGAAACTTATTAATTTGGCAAATCCATTGTGAGGCACGGGGTGAAATATAAATTTTAAATTTATGAAGAATGACTTAGTGCCCACTCTCCTTTTCTTCTGTTTGGCCATGATTGGTCCAGAAAAAACAAGATGAGTCAATGAGAAGGAAATTACTAGTCAAATTAATTTAGCTAGTCATGCCCTGCTCATCACAATACAACATTCTCTTGCAGCTCTTATCACACCGTGACCAGATACATGCAGCTGGGAGGAAATGAGGCAGATGAAAGAGCTGCTTACTACAGGCACAATGTTTTGAGATTGTGGATGCTGCAAGCTGACTAGGAAGAAGAAAATGCTTCAGCCGCCTTCTGCCTCAATCTAGAGGTGATTGTCTGCAGGACACTAGGATTTAGTCTCTATGGTAACAGTTCATTTCAGTGAATTAAGTTTTGGGAGAAGCAGGATGGTGAAAAAAATAGAGTAAGGTTAAGGGGTTTTTAACACCTTGAGTGTTTTGAGTGAATTAAAGAGAACATAATGTAATTGGTATATAAACACTGTTAAATTAATGAGAAGGGATTATGAATACCAACAGAGACCACTTTCCCCCACCCCATAGAAGATTAAAATATGAACACTGAAAGTTTAGAAATATGAACATGTTTGTCTGACAAACAAGCAAACATTTGTTTTCTTTGTAGTCTCAAAAGGGCAAAACTCATACTACTGTCAGCTGCAGTCAGCACTGCCCCTAAATATATGGCACCTGGGGCCAGACAAAATTAACTACATTTAGAAGCAACACTATTCAAGACAGATCTTAAGATCTTGACATCCTTTGAAACGAAGGATTTCAGTAAGCGTTGTCTTTAAAAGTAAGCTTAAATACTATCTTCCAGAGTAGATCTAAACGGGCTCTGAGGCACTTTATTGAAGCTGACTGTACTCTTCACAGCCAAATCCTCCTTACATAAATCGAAGATTTTTCCTAAAAATGAGGTAAAATGTAGATTCATTTAATCTGCACGTTTACGTGGATAGTGCTTAACATTCAGTTCCTAACACGCTTCTCAAGAGCATCGGATATGGTCCACGAATACCCACCAACCCCGTAGAGCGTGGTTTGGGAAACTCACGGAAAGCAGTGACAATTGCCGAGGGCTGGATCACAAGCTCCGATAGGACCGGCACTCGGAAACGCTGCAGTAGCCCCAAATACAGCAAGCCCCACCGCGCCTCCTGACAGAACCGCCCGCTCCAGGCAA
>NW_009918050.1:20938-22521 GCF_000696875.1 Nestor notabilis | reverse complement strand
GGGGTGGAGGTGCCCACCCCGAGGGCACCCTGGGGTGACATCCCCCAAACCTGCATCCTGGCTGGGTTTTGGTACTCCAAAGCTTGTTTTCTGCAGCCCCTGAAGCACAGCCCGGTCGGGCTGCACAGTCCACCCGGGAATCAGTGCTGCCCAGACCTGAAGTGAGGGGCTCCCAGTTGGAACCCCACATACATAGGGTGCTCCCTCTGTCCCCTCCCGTGGCACACAGGACTAAAGCATCTCTCTTGCACCCAGTGTACAACCTCTGCACAGCCACTTTCCTGCACAGAGAAGCCCTTGAACCCCAATCTGCCTCTGCTCTGGATGCTGAGGACTGGGTGAGGCTGGGCGCTGCGTTCGGGATGGTAGTTGGTATTTTGGGCGTTATTTTCCATCCTCCCTCCTCTTCCCTTGAGTTCTGTTTGTACTTCTCGCATTGACTTTGGGACTGCAGGGATGTTTTCACCCGCCGATGGGACCATACGGGGGACAGTCTGTTGTGTGGGATCAGTGCAGCTTTTGGAAACCCAGCCCAGCCCGACGCAGCCAGCTCATCTCACAGGGTGATTTGCAAAACAGCAGAGAAACTACCTCCCTGCTGAGCTCCTAAAGCACCCCAAAGAGGCTCAGTGGGGACCAGGGGTGATAAATACCAGAAAGGGAGAAGCAAGGGGGTTGTCTGATCCCCCCGAGCTCGTTTTTCACCCCAAAAGCCCATTCTTCCTCAGGCAGAGGCCCTGAGGGGTTTGTCCAGCTGATCCCAGCACTGCTGGACCATGGGGGATACTTCCCATTGGCACCTGTTTTGGCAAGGTTGCAGGGATGAAGACACCACCAGCACCTGGGATGTTCCAACAACCTGTCCAGGAGTGGAAGCATTTCTCCTCTGATCCCACCTGGAGAGAGAAAAACCTGAGTGATGAGACCTGAGAGCAGCAGGCAAGAAAAGAACAAGGAAACAGAGAAGAAAACCCATGTGCATGCAAACATCGACTTGTGAGACGTTACCCACTGCCACTGCCTTAACTGGGATGCAGTTTCCTAAATTGAAATGGGGAGACTCTAAATACCAGGCAAATGCCCTGTCTGGGAGTATCAGCCTTTTGCTACACATCTGCGATGCTTTCGGCACCAGTGTGATGACAGCAGAGGAACTTTTACTGGTAATGTTATCTTTTATTGGCATCCTAAAGTAGAACAGCCTTTCAGCGTTTTCTCTTGTCTTCCTCTTCACCACTGTGGGCTTTTTCTGCCAGATGCAAGTTTAGAGTCCCGCAGGTCGGTGGCAGGGGGTTTATTACCAGTGCAAATGGACCCATGTACCCGAGTGTGTCTCTGCAGGATGCAGCTCTCTTGTTATCAGGGTCATTGCACCGGTGGGTTGGAGGAAGAGCAGCCCCGAAGCTGCCGGCACCCCCTGCACCGTGCAGGGCTCGCTGTGATGCAGGGGCAGAGCTGGCACAGGGATGCCTTAGGCTGTGCCCAGCAGACTGTGAGCTCCACAAAACCCTCTCCCCTTCCCCAGGCAGCCACAGCAGGAGGATGTTTCTGTTCCCAAGGCTGCCAGAGCCAGAGAAGCTTGG
>NW_009918050.1:18070-20890 GCF_000696875.1 Nestor notabilis | reverse complement strand
CAGAGGGGGATTCAACCCTCTCCTGCCTCTCCTGCCCAGACTCAGCACCCTCATCCCTGAGGCACCCCCGCCCTCTATCTCCATCTCCCCATGTCCCCAAAGGAGCTGCTCAGCCCCTGCCTTGGCCCCAGCCCCTGCCTGGACCTGAGGGCACCCGGCACATCCTCATGTGAGGATACAAATTCCCATGCAACACATTGCTCTCGTGACACCCAAAAATTAAGAGGCAGAAATCACACAAGAGTGAGGAAATGCCAACAGAGTGGCAAAGGCTTGTTCGCATCCTCATCTTCATCCTGCCCTGGAGCGGTGCAGCAGCCTCCCATTGAAAACCTTCAGCAACTTCTGAGGTCTTGAAAGCTTGTTCACCTCCTTTCATTAGACTAACAAATAATGTGTAACGCGAAACATCTGTTAACAACAGCCCTTAATGTTCTCAAGATGATAAAGCAGGAGGGTAATTTTAGCCAGCAGGCCTTGACTGATGGCTTTTCAAACAATGAACTTACTTTTGGTGCCGCCTGGGGATGGGAGAGGGAGTCGGGCGCTGGCTCCGGCAACCGCTTCGGGGCTGAAAACTCAGAAAGAACCACTTTTGTCGTGGCCAGGCTCTGGGGAAGGGCTGCAGACCCTCCAGAGAGATCCTCCAGCGTGGGGCAGGCAGGAATTGCCCATTCGGTGGGACCAGGCGTTGGGATTGGGACATGTGGTGGCCCCTGGGCAGCCCATTTGAAGAGCAGCTCCTGGGGCCCCTTCCTCACCCCCGGGGTATCCAGGACCCTCGACCTGTGCTGAGGCTGAGCAGAGCAGTGATGAAGTGATAGGAGAGGCTGCACCCAGCAGGCAGAGGGGATTAAGATGGTGTTACAGCAAATTGGGTTTAATTACATAAACAAGGGCAGTTGGAAAGGGAGAACGGAGGCAGGGAGGAGCAGGGACCTGGTAACAGAGTGGAAAAGGGGAAGGGACTTGCTTTTGGGGTCAAGTAGTGGCTGATTGCCCCAAACAGCCCTGAGCTGTTCCCAGGGCTCAGACACCTTCCCCAAGGCAGAGCATCCCAGCCAATGTCCCCATATGGCCCGGGGCTCTGCTGGTCCTGGCTCCCAGGACACAATCCATCTGTGCTTCTCTACCTTCCCAAATGCTGCTCATCCCTGCCAGACGAGGGGCACAGCTCAGGGACACCTCGGCCCCTCCAGCTGCATGGGTAGGAGGCAGCCCTGTAACACCACAACTGCTGAAACAGGGCTGGGACGTGCCCACAGGGATCTGCCTTCCCTGGGACATCCGTGCACGTACATGGTTTGGCTGCAATTAAACCCCATGTCATTAATCCGTGGCCAAACCCCTGTGCTTGGCTCAGGGTAATACAGACCCTTGGAGCCAGCAAGACTGAGGCCCCCCTGCCCTGTAACCCCAGACCCATCAGACCGTTCTCTCCCGTCTGCTTTCCACAGCCCCAAAAGTGCTGGAACCCCTCAAAGTCCCTTTGCTGGGAGGCTTTCCATGGTTTCTGGATGACAGCTCAGGGAGGGATTGGAAAGTTGGACCCCAACTCATCTCCCATGGTGGGGAGAAGTCTTTGAGAAGTGTCTGATGGACATGGCTGCAGCTCTTCAAGGAGAGGCTCTTATGCTTTTGTCCCCCGAAGGAGGGGACAACAGGGGTGGCACCATGACCTGCTTGCCCTGGCTGGGCAGCAAGGCTGGGGTGTAGGGTTCACAGCACCCATAACCCCTTGTCACTCCCCAAAACAGCATCAGCGGAGGGTGCCTGGGCACAGGAGCCCCTGTCCGTGCTATCCTCCCAGGCTGGCAGGGCCCCTGGAGGGGACAGTCCCTGTGTGGCAGAGCTGGGAAGTGGCATCTGAAGCAGAAGGGGGACAAACTGTCTCAGTCCTTGTAAGGCCAGCACAGCCAGGATGGGTGGCCCTGGGACAGAAGCCACCCTTGCACAGCCATGACTCTCAGAGACCAGACATCAGCTTCACTGTCCCCAGCGCCTGCTTGGAGACATCTCCCTGCCTGGAGGGCTTTGAGGGCTGCAGACCCCAACACAACGGGTTTATCTCCATGGAGGGATGATGCTCACAGGGTTGCTGGAGCGGGATGGTCCCCAGGAGAGAGAACAGCACTTACCCAGTGCCTGATACTGGCAGGTCCCCAGCGCAGCATCCATCAGCATGGGTTGAGTAAACGCCGATTAATCCGGGCGGGAGCGCCCCGCCCCGGCCCGCCTCCCACCCTCACATTTGTTTGCGCTTAGTGCGAGGCTGGCGACAGGCGAGGGATGGATGAGGAGTCTGACGTGTCCCGGCTCGCCCAGACGGTTTCCAGCCGCTCACAGGGAGCCCAGTGTATCCCAGTCAGAAGAAACCGGGGATATGGGGAAAGACACCCCCCCGTCTGTACCCCCCTGGGTTGCTGCAGGGAGCAAGGGACAGCCCCAGCCTGCAGCGTGATCCTTGCAGCCAGGCTCCCCGCTTCCTTACCGGGGACACCCCCTCCCATGGCTCTTCTCATGTCACTATCACAGGACCTGATGTCCTACACGTGGTCCCTTGTCCCACGGATGAGGGGAAACAGATTGCCCAGGTCTCACCCATCCAAAAACCATGATGGGGCAGGGGGACACGTTTGGGAGTGATGCTTTTCCCATAGAGCAGGCAGGACAAGAGGCTGAGTCAGGTCACAGCGCTGCCAAAACCAGACGGAGCAGCACAAATCCCTGCCAGGCACAGGCAGGGAAACTCAGGTCTCCTGAGGCTTCTGCTATGGGTCCCACCCTGCTACCACTGCTCTGTGCTTCCCTGTGCCCTCC
>NW_009918050.1:15495-18039 GCF_000696875.1 Nestor notabilis | reverse complement strand
TGTCGCACCAGCTCACCATCCCGCTCCTCCCCATGGTGACATCCGTGCAGCATCCCGCTCCTCCCCATGCACTGGGAGGATGTTCTGCCCCGGGGATACAGCCAGGCTCTTACTGACGGGTGGCATCTGGGTTCCAATATGGGGAGATATGTCCCCGTATGGGTTGAACACGCCGACCTGGGCTCCAGGCTCCCCCCACCGCAGCCTGGGGAGGGCTCTGGGTTGGAGCTGGAGCTTGTGCAGCCCCGGGAAGCAGCGCTGTTAGCTCAGAGCCCTCCCCAGGGGCGCGGGGAAACACATACCAGCACGTCTTCTGCAGCGTGCGCAGGGCTCCGCGGGGTCCCCGCACGTGCTTCATCTGCGCTGGGAGCTGCTGCCAGGGGGTGAAGAGAATGAAAACCCCAAACCAGGGCCTTGGGAAACGGGTCCCCTTCTGTGGGGGGAGCCTCGAGAGCCGGAGCAGCTTTGGCTGGGTCAGGAGGGCAGAAAACCACTTTCCCCCCCACTTCCCATTGCTGGGATTTTCCTCCCCTCAGCACACCCAGTTTTTGGCAGGCATTGATGTGGGGAACGCTCATTCCCACCCCTATTTCCAGCAGGGAAAGGTGCAGGAACATGGGGCAGAGGCGCAAGAGCCACTGCTCAACAGGGTCTGGAGGGGTTGGGATGGTGGGAACACAGGTCTTTGCCCCACTCCCCCGTGAGCCCCAGCAGCACCCACTAATGTGCTTTAAGCCCCAGCAGCAGCTCAAACACCCCATGGCACAGCCATTGCCCAGCCCAGGAGGGTGCCAGGGCATGGGGGCACCTTGCCTGTCCCCCCTGGGCTGTTATGTCTAGCTCGACCAGGAACAGCTCAGTGCAAGACTATTTCCCCTCTCCTTTTGGGCTGTTATTTCAGGGAACGGGGCTGATTCACAGGAAAAATATGAAATTTCGACTCCATGCAGCCAAGATGGGCCAATTTCAACGAATCAGCATTTTAAGAGAGCCTGGGCGTGTGTCTGTAGCTGGGAGGCTGATGAAATGATTTGGGGCTTTGAGGCTGCCTCATTAGAAACCCTCCTCTCTCCCAGGGAGCGGGATCACCTCTTCTCCCAGGGGTGATTTCCTCCAGCCACAGGGAATTATCCTCCCCCAGAGCTGTAAAATCGCTGAACAGGAGGGGTGAGGTTTGAAGCAGGATGGGACCTGGGTGCTTTGGGGCTGGCAGAGGCTCGGGGTCCCCAGGCTGGCACCTTGTCTCCTCCCTGCGGCGGGAAGGAGATACCCTGCCAGGGTGAGATTCCTGAACCGTGGAGCAGGCTCTGAGCATCCTTTAAGATGTGGGGCAGTGGGTTGTGGCTGGGCTGAGCTGGGACCAGGCAAGGATTGAGACCAGGGTTAATACAGTTCTGTTCTTTATTCCTGGCTGGAAAAAGCAGCTGGGAAGAGGGTGAAAGCCTGGTGGCAGAGGTAAGTTATCCCCTGCCTGGTCCTGGTGCCTGCACAGCACTAGTGATGCCCAACTGGGTCAGGGAGGATGGTGAAATCAAACCCTCTTTGGGTTGGACTAATTAGGGATTTCGAGGTGTTTTTCTGACGCCTGTTGGCCAGCACTGCCCCAGAACTGCAAAACTGGGTGTTTTTTTTCACTGGATGCCCCCAAATTTCCAAGAATTAAAAGAAAAAGTCCCACCCTCACCCGTGAGGCATTCCCAGCATTTGTGTTCGCACGAGGGACACGTGCCTGTGGGCGATGCTTTCCAGCCTTCCCACGGTGTAATGAAATGCTCCATCCGTGCTAAGCATCCCTTACTGGACGCTGTGCTTCCCTTGGGAAAACCATCTGCAGCTCTGGGATCTGCTGGGGATATCTCTGGGGACATGGGGGATCTAATGCCTGCCCATGGGCATCCCGTGTTGGCAGCTCTGGCCGCGCATCCCCTAGCAGGGAGTTGAGGGTAAATGTGATGCTGATGCTGGATGGGTTGGGGGAAATCATCCCAGCTTGGTGGGAAGTGACACCCCTTTGGGGACACTGCAGGGACAGATGGAGCCCACTTTGTCACCTCCATGCCCTGTAGCTCTGCTGGGACTGCCTCATCAGGGATGCAAAGGGCAGCTCAGGGGCTGCAGGCGTTAATTGAACAGGAGGTGTAATGAGGCCATGGAACTGCTCCTTCACCCTGGGGCTGGAGGGAGAACGACGCCCGGGAGCCAGGGCAGGGCTGGGGGGCAGCTCAGGTCCTGGGGGGCAGCTCAGGTCCCAGGGCGATGTGGGGCGGGCAGGGAGCCTTCAGAGAGCAGCAGCGCCAGCCGCCGGCCCCCTCCCCTTCCCTCCTCATCCCCCTTTGGAGTGCATATAATAAAGCAGCTTTTCAGCTGCGGCTGCAGTGATAGATCAGGAAGAATTGTATGAGTCTATTAAAGTCTGTGTGTCTCTGAATGGAGACTGTGGCTAAGCCAGGCGCCAGGCTCGCGCATTGAACCAGATGTGGAGAGGCGCCATCCTTTCCAGCCACTGAATCCGAGAGGCTGCAGGGTTTCCCCGCCACGGAAAAG
>NW_009918050.1:15032-15356 GCF_000696875.1 Nestor notabilis | reverse complement strand
GGGGGGGTTGTTGGAGGGGGTCCTGCCACCACGGGCTGTGGGCTGCACCCCGAGATGTGTGGGGCATTTGGTGGGATGCACCTCAAGCTGTACAGGGCTATGCAGGGGGTGTATGTGGGTTGCACTGTACCCTGAGTTGTGCAGGGGGACTGCGCTGTACCATGGGTCATGCAGCATGTTGCTTGGATGGAGACTGCGTTGGACCCCAAGTTGTAGAGGGCAATGCAATGTGTGTATGGGGCAGTTATATCCCACCCCAAGCTGTACAAGGCACTGCAGTGTGTGTGTATGGGGGGTTATATTGCACCCCACGATGTACAAGGC
>NW_009918050.1:11607-14970 GCF_000696875.1 Nestor notabilis | reverse complement strand
TGGAGGGGGGTTGCACTGCTGTAGGGGTGTGTTGGGGTAGCGGTAGCAGTGATGCTGCAGGGGCGATTCAGGGGACCTCACACACAGCGAAGACCCTGGTCCAGCAGCAGCAGAGCTGAGAAGGGCACAGGATGGGATAATGGGCCATGGCAGCTCCTGTCTCCAAAACCCGGTGTCCTGCCTCTCCTGATGTGGGTCCAGGAGAGGGCAAGAGAGAAGAAAGGGGGAGGAAAGGACAAAAAAGGAAGGACAGAAGGAAGGCAGGAAAGACAGAAGGATGCCATGGATGGCAGCTGGGGGGGCTGGTTGCTGTATGAACTGGGACCCCATGTCCCCAGCAAAGGTGTGAAGCAGAGTCCATCCCTGTGGTGCAGCGGAGGGGACAGGGGTGACGTGGGGACGGCCACTGGCATGGTGCTGTTTGAGGCTGTGCTGGGCTTGGGGCGGTCGCCACGCTCCTTCCTCACCGGTTTCACTTTCTCGGCCACATGTCTGTAATTTGGGGGTTGTAAATACCTCAGGGGAATTTCTAAATTAAAAAAATAACTGTTTTTGTTTAAATTAAAAGACACTGAAACATTTCTATTAGTATTAGAGGTTTGTAAAACTTAAAACAAATGTTGGAACTAAACTACCAGGCACCGTCCACTTCGCGAAGCCCTTCATATGCTCAGCACAACCCGTTACCCATCGGGGTTAAGTTGTAGTGCGATTTGTATGGAAGTGCCTGTGGGTCCCTGACCCACACCTTGAGATCCTAATGACTGGTGCCAGCACATCCCTACCTTTGTTCCTGGCTAGGTTTTGGGGCCTTGGTTAGTTGGGTGCTGGGGTCAGTGTGGCAACATGGTGCTTGGGCTCCCTCGGGACCTGGAGGGGATGAAGGCTTGGGGTGATGAGGGTGAGGGTCTCAGCTCCATTGGGCTTTGCAGAGTGGGACCCCAACCAGCTTCCCCCACCCTGGCATCTCCAAGGTGTCCCCTGGTGTCCCTTCCGAGGGCTGGCATCTGTTCCAAGCAACCTGCCTGACATCCTATCCCCAATGTCCCCACCACCACTGCCATCCCTTCCATCCCCACCATCCCTGCCACTTATGCTCTGCTTTAACCTGGAAACAGTTAACCAGGCTGGGTTTGAAAGAAAAGGGGAAAAAAAAAGATACGAGCCACTTATTAAAATGAATGTTTTACAATAAATTTGGCGAGAGGCCACCGACCTCAAATGAGAACCAGACCGGAGGACAGCGATGCTGTGTGCTGGCGAGGCTTTCCGGGATGTCTGTGCATGCAGGCGCCCACGAGGGTCCCCCACGAGGGAGCCGTGGTGGGATGGGGTCCTGGATAGGGGCTTGTGCCCATCCCATGTCCTGGCCAAACATGACAGTGCCTCTGGTCCATGGATGTGGGCAGTGGCCAGGGAATGGGCTCTCAGCAGGTGCTGGTACTCGCTGATAAAATGGGTGCATCTTGGCCTGGGTGTGAAAAACACCCAATTGGCCTCAAAAAAGAGAAGGGAGTTGGGTTGGTGGCAGCAGGCGGAACCATGGGGATTCCCACTGTTGCCCTTGATTCCTGCCCATCCTGCTTGGCAATGACCCTGGTGCAGTGGGCTCTATGCTTTAACCTGGTGGGCTGGTGTTTGGTTTCAGTGCCAGATGCCATTGGGGCTGGCTTGCTATGGTCTTTTCCTTCAAGAAACCACCTTTTTTCTTTTGAGGTGTGGGGCAGAGGAAGGCCGGGATCACTGTGCCAGGGGGCCCTGGCTGGGACCCTCAGATTCCTGCTCTGCAGCTCTGGCTGATTAGTTTTATTGGTTAAACGCCATGCAAAAGTCCCAGCACGTTCCCAACATGGTGATGGTCTGAGGCACACACCACCCCATCCCTTTCCCATCCTAAGGTGAAACCCACATTGCACTAAAGCTGAGTTGTCAGTGGAGTTTTGCAATCACAGGCGGGTGCTGTTTTCAGGGCCGGTGCTTGCACAAGTCTCGTTAGTGTTAATTAATTACACATACCCCGTACCCGCTGGGATCTGTGTAAGCTGTAATGTCAGGCAGCCGTGTGTGAGCGATGTTGGCACCTCCGTGGCTGCATCATGAATGCATCAAGCTGTGCCTACAAGGTTCGCAGGATGGGGAGAGAAGCATTTGTCATGCTCAGCCCTGCTGCAGGACAGCGGGGTCTGTGCCCTGGCATCACCCATCCTGACATCAACCATTCCAGCATTCCGCTTGCTGTGTGGAGCCAGGGCTGCCCCCTCTGCCTGTACCCCCTTGCTGTGGTACTCAGGGCTGACCCAAACCCCAGCATTTCAGCAGCGGATCCCAGGCCAGCCGTTTCCATGTGCTGCAGAAGCCCGTTCACACATCTGTTAACCATCACCAGTGTTGCCACTCTCCACACTCAGCTATTATAATGCACGGCATAACTGGTGCTGGCAGAGCTGGGAGGCTGTGTCCTGGGTGGGTACAACGTGAGCTTCATCCCCAGGGGCACCTGCGGTGCTACAGCAGTGAGAGGAGCAGGACAGCCCAAGCACCGGTCTCATTCCACCCCAAGAAGTTCTCCTGGCTGGGAGATGAAAGCAAACCCCCTGTGAATGCCTCCTCGCTGTGGAGGCTCCTGGCTGCCGGCAGCTGGGGCAGAGCCAGTGCCTTTTGTTGGTCCCCGGGCCTCCACCGCGGGGCTGGTGGATTCCAGGGAGAACAGAATTGACATTCCGGCTCCCCCGTCGGTCGGTGCTGCTCTGTTCAAACCCACTGCGGTGCCTCTTCCCGAGGCTTGGCTCTGCTGTGGGGCCTTCAGCTCGCCCGGCCAAGCGGCTCCTGACATCCCATCCCCACAGCCACAAGCATCCCTTTGGTCTGACACAGCCTCTCTGAGCATCCCTGGGCAAAGCCGGGAGCTGCGGCACAACATGCGCCTCATCCGTAGGTCTATCCTCCATATCCAGGTCTATCCTCCACATCCATATGTCTGTCCTCCATATCTATATGTCTATCCCGTCCCTCTTTGGCATTTGCAGGGGACATCCCAGACTGGCACCATCGTGGGTGAGCTTTCGGAGGCTCTGTGACCCCAGCCCCATCTAGGCAAAGGGGGAACCCCAGAGGGGAGTGAACCCCCTTGAGCTGCCTGTTCAAGGGAAGATGTCAGGCTTTGGCCAGACCCGGCCACACAAAGCCAATTGGGGTGCTCAGCTGCACCACCATCCCCAGCAAACTCATGCAGACAACAGACCATTCCTGGAAGGCTTTTCTCCTCACCCTGCCATCCCTTTGTGGGGAAATCAGTGGCGACCAGCATCCCAGCTTGTGCCCCGCTCGGCTCCTCTGCGTCTCCATCCCTGCAGAGACCTGACA
>NW_009918050.1:571-11576 GCF_000696875.1 Nestor notabilis | reverse complement strand
GGGGGGGTGCTGGAGCCGGGACAGCCCATTGTGTCAGGCTGCGGTCGCAGCCTCCTTGGAGCACATGGGATGCTCTTGGCAGCTCCTGAAAGCCCCTTTTCCAGGCTGGGGTCACCCGATGCACGGGCACGGCCCTGGGAGGGAATTCTTCACTCACAGATCACCGAGCCCAAGGGATGTGCTCAGCACCCCAGGTCCTGGGCTGGATGCCCTGGGCCAGTGCCACCCGTCAGCGGGTGCAGCCAGGCAGTCTGAGCCCTGCAGCCCTGCACAATGGCTCCACACAAATGGCACCAGCCCCGGCTCCTGGGGTGCACAGGAGCCAGGAAGCTGGGAAAGCACAGCAAGAGGCTCCGCTGAGCCCCGCGCCGGGTGCCAACACCATTGCGCAGTGTTAAAGGCTGTTTGTGGAGCAGTTGCTTCAGGGGATGCTGATGGTGCCAGGCTTAGGTCTGGATCCCACAGCAAGATCAGGGCTGGGGACAGGATGCTGGGGTGCATCCTGGAGCTGGTGAGCCCAGCAGCAGGGTCTGTCCATGGGCAGACAGTTCCCACCCCAGATAAAAGGTGGGTGACGGCACCATCTCCCCCAGCCCCCTGGGAGAGCAAGGGGGGACATTCTTGTGCTGCTCATTCCTCTCCCACCAGAGCTTCATGGCCAAAGATGTTCCCCAGCCCCTTCCCGAGGCCTGATAACATCCCACCAACCCTGCCGCCTCCTTCAGGGAATGTGGCTGCAATTAATTCATTGAATGCTTCCGCTGACGCAGGGGCTGGACGTGCCAAAACACTGTTCCCAGGCCCTGGCCTCAGCTGGGCAAGCACTGTGCTGGGCTGAGCATGAGCATCCACACAGGGCAGGAGCCTCCGGCCTGGTGGGAAGGGCTGTGAAGTGTTTGGGGAGAAATGTCAAAGCCTCAGGGCTTTACCTATGGCAGATGCCTGCAGCCCCATTGGTTTCACCAGCTTTCAACTTTCAGGACATCCTCTCTAAATCACAGCACATGCCTCAGCCAGCCTGGTCCTTGACTGGCTTCTCCAGCATCTGATTCTCCTCTCTTCCTCCCCTTCTTCCTTCGTCTGCTTTCTTCCTTCCCTTCTTCCTTCGTCTGCTTTCTTCCTCCCCTTCTTCCTTCATCTGCTCTCTTCCTCCCCTTCTCACTGTGACATCCTGATCTAGTCCCTCTTGTGTGCTTGGGTTTTGCAGCAGATAAATCACCACTGCCCTTGCTGGAGAGCCAGCTCTGAATACACACAGCAGCCACCGATTAATTTGGTGGCTGCTGCTGGGCTGGGACCATTCTGAAGCAGCATCCCATGACGTAGAGCTCCTCCTTCCTAGGTTCCTTCTGGTGCCAAAACCCAGTGAAACATCATGTTCCCACACATTTGCTGCACTAAAGATAGGGACGAGCTGAAAAAACGCTTCAGCACCACCATCGTGCTGCAGACACAGCTTGGTTACATCCCTGCTGGGATGCAGGGATGCTGCTGGCTCAGCTGGCTCTCCAGGACCTTCCAGGCTTTCAGCTGGATGTGCTGTGATGGGTGCTCAGACACTACACACCATCCCCAGCATCGCTGACGTGCATCACTTGCAGCTTCTGAGGGTGCAAAGGGAAAAGCCTCCTGGGCTTGGGGATGCAGGTTGTGCACAGAGCATCCCGAGAGTTGCAGCACCCCTGGGCAGGATCCTTATGGAAATCGGGTGTCCGTGTGGCTGGGGCAGCAAGCTGCGGAGCCGGGTGGCTTGTGTGGCTGCAGCTCTATAACCATAAAACAGGCTGCTGCTGCCTGTCAGTGAGCGCAGGCTAAGGCCCTCCCGGGACAGCTTTGGCCTCTTTCTTGGTCCAGGCTTTTGCTGCTCCTTTTTAACAGAGACACTTTTCCCCCAGCAAAACTGGCAGCCTGTAAAAACGTGTCAGCGTTTCAGTTTTTTCACAATTAATGAGGTGAAACATCCTCGGAAACATTTCGCTGTAATGTTTCTCCAGTAGCTGAGACTTGCCCCTCTCTTACATTTTTCATGTACGCCACTTGAGCTGAGAAAGTTTCCTTCGGACTCAGCACATTTGGACCCCCCTGGCTTCAATTTCCCCCCAGAGCCTACAGCATTCCCGAGGTCTTTGCAAGGCTGGGGCTGGACTGGAGGGGGAGATGGGAGCAGCAGTGGGTTGGGAAGGGGAGGTTGGACCCTGTTCCCATAGTGGGACAACCCATAGAGGGGTTGGCACCCTCATTCCTCAGGGATACCCTGTCCCCTGTGCCCACAGGTTGTTCCCAGGATGGGTTTGGACCTTACAACATCGTGCTGAGCAAAGCCAGCACCAGCAAAATGTGTACAAGGTTTGGTGGCCCCACACGGCTTCTCCCCTGGGTAGTGGGGTGAAATCACCCAGAAAACAGATTATGCCAATACAGTCTTGCCCCTGAGCTGTGATGCTGTGTTGGTCTCATGCACCCAGGCTGGGCTCACTGGTGGTTGCAGGAAAGGCACCACAGCTGGGTGACCCAGCACACATGGAGTGCTGCTTCCCAGCTGCTTCTCAGCCCCCCGGGCTACCCAAGATGACTGGGGGAGATTAAAGACCTGTAGCAGTGTAGGCAGCTCCCAGAATCACTTCTGCATCAAACCCTGTGCTGCCTGCACCCATGAGTCCCCAGTTCCCCTTTGATGTGCAGAGCATCCCTCCTACCATCCCTCCTCACCACAAAGCCCCAGCAAGGGCAGGTAGAACCCACTCTGAGGCTCCCAGGCTGGCCCCAACCACATCCCAAGGCAAGGCAGCACTGCTGGAAACGGGATTCAGCTGCACTCGTCTTCCCTGACATCATCCCCCCGCTTTGGGTGTCTCTGCTGAAGGTTACGGGATAAAAGGAGTTAGAGCGGGCAGGTACTGCAGAGGGGCAATTCCCAGACCTGAGCGCTTTGCTCCAGCTCTGCTCACCACAATCCAAAGGGAAACGCTTCCTCCCTGTTGCATGATTTAGAGGAACAAGTTAAACAATTGCACATGAAGCTCTGGCAGACGTCATCGCCGGAGCTCTCCTCGCTTCCCCCGAGTATATAAAGGGATGAAGGGAGTCCACATGTTTACCGAGAGAGACCATGGGAGAAATGAAAGACATTGTTTTTCCAAAGGATTTCTTGGCTGTAAAAGGCCTCCACCACCCTGCGGCTTCCCTGATGAAGGCCCAGCGTTAATTTGTTAAATCCACATCAAGTGCCCGGAGAACCCGTTGTTTATTTTTGCTAATTCAGCCGCCCGAGATCAAATTGGGGTTTTATTTGTTAAGGATAAACCTTAATTAATAAAAGCTATTTATTTGGTTAGAGCTGGCCGCAGCCTGAGGGTCAGATATGCCACGATCATTATTTCAAGTAAAACAAACCCAAAACGTCTCTCAACAGTTTGAAAAACGTAGAAACTTAGAGGGCTGAATTTATTTGTCTTAGGAAGAATTTACAGCTAATTCCCTCCAGGCTATTTCAACCCTTAAATTATACCCAAGAAGAAAAAAAGGGGGGGGGGGAAATGCCATTCCAAGGGGAGAAGGGAAGTAAATGGTACAGATTTGACCATTTGGCTGGGGGGTGTGTGTGTGAAAAATTTAAAGCTTAAAAAGATCTTTGGCAAACTGCTCACAAGTAAATGGAACGTGTGAAATAATTTAATGGCAGAAAATGGGTTGGGGCTCCGGGGTCTGGGGCGCAATGGAAAATGAAACACATTAGGGGAGATGTAGCCTGGGTTTTTTGTAGGAGAGGGTTGAACTTGCTGGCACGGCCCCTGAAAAAGGTGGGTATTTGCACCCCAAAGCCAAGCGGCAGTGCTGGAGACAGCAAAACATGTCCCAGGATGTGGTGGTGCATTTACAGCATCATTCAGGGGAGAGACAGGCTTATAGTGGGATGAGGTGACTGTCCTGGGTCAGAGGGATGGTGCTGAGCAAACGCTACGTTCTGGGTTGAGCTCTTTGCAAAGGAACCCCCCAAAATGGGCATCCAGAGGGGAATCACCCTGCAGCGGTAGGTCGGTGGTGGAACCCACCAGCCATCCCGAGGGATGAGCTGCACTGCCGGAGCATCCCTGGGAATGTCGCGGTCCCCAGGGCTCAGGCGTGCGAGCGGCTGGGGTTTAAGTGCTGGTTGGGTCTGGATCACAGCTGCACGGGGGCCGTTTATCGCTCGCTAATGGAGGTTGTAAGTCAAAGCCGAAGCCTCGGTGGAAATCTAGTGAAAATTACCTCTTTACAGCACTCGGCAGCTGCTGCGCGGGGCCCCCCTTGGCAAGCCCAGCACCCCGGCTCCGGCAGCTGCAGCCCGACGAGTCGCCTATGGAAAACTGATGGAAGTACAGAGGGAAAAGGCAAGAGCTGGAGAAGTGGGCTTGGTCGGTGCTTGGCTGAACCAGCACGGTGCTGACCCAGCGTTGCCTTCACAAACAGGGCAGGACCAGTCACTTCCCAGTTCATGTGGCAGGGTGGCTCTCAGCATGGCAAGGTCCAAGCTTGCCAGGGCCTTCTCCTGCATGGAGAACGATTTTGGGGTGACTCCCAGCACCCCATGGCATCCAGAGGGCTGCCTACATCTCTCAGATAGGCAGCACCGAAGTTGGGCATTGCAAAGAGGAGGCTGGAGGTTACCCAGGCTGCACCCAGCACCCCAAAACTCACCCACATCACGGGCAAAAGGACTCGTGTCTAACACATTGGGGCAAATTAAGGCTTTTTTTTCTGAAGCACACAGGGCTCATCTGCTCTGCACAAAGCCCTTCCTCCCCCACATGTCATATTTGGTTATTCAGTAACGTTATCCCCCTGTTTTCCCCCTTCTCCTGCATTTTTTTTTCCTTTTAGAGGAAATTGTAATCAGTGGAAGATAAATACACCGAAGACGAAGGTGGCTGGGGGGTGACTCAGGAGTCCCCTCTGACCTTGGGGTTGGACAATCAAGCCAATGCCTCCAGCCGTGCCCCAAACAAACATTATAACTGACAAAGGCAAGGGTTTGGCTTTCTCTGTAACCTCCCCGAGTGCTGCCTGGGGGCAAAAGACAGACACTGGGAAGCTGGTTTTTAACTCTGCAATTACAAACTCTTACTCCTGGAGGCCCATTGGGGTGGGGAACTGGTTTCTGATTCCTCCATCAAGATGCCAGCAAATCTGGTTAAATCCAATTCCCACGGATGGGTGACAGGGGGTCCGAGGGGAAACAACCCATCCCCTTCCCTGTTCCTTCTCTGATTCCACAGCTCAGCAATGCTCATTTTTGGAAGGCTGATTTGGGGTTATTAAAGCATCCTTGATAGAAGTGATCCAGCCCGACTTTGTACTCTATAAACCTGTCAGACACACGCTGCCAGCAATTAGGGTGGCATTTATCTGGTCCCACAAGCTTGCGATGCCTGAGCTAATGGGGAAAAGATGTTGATCCATTACTGAGGCTCATCTCAGAGCAGTGGACCTGGGCAGGCACTCCAGGCATGGAACTGCCTCCCTGCGGTATGGAGATAGGGTGGAAAATCGTGGGGAATGAATATAGCAGAGAACTGAGGGGGAAAGCAAAGGTTTCTGGAGGGGATTGGGGAGCTCCGAGTCAAACCCATGTATTTCAGGGGAGGTGTGAGTTGATGGACAAGGGTTTTTGGCCACCAGCATCCTCTGAGAAGCTCCCTGGGGCATCTCACAGAGTTTTGTGTTGCAGAAGAAGGTCCCTCCATTAAAAACAGTAATAGGGGCTGCACAAAACCCTCCAGCCCAGGTCTGCCAGCACGCATACACAACCTGACCCAACTTTGGTCTTGCATCTCCATCCCAGCAGCCTGCCAGCTCCCTATGGGAATCACCCAGCACTGCCCAGCTCCTGCAACCATTTAGCTTTTTACTCCATAGGTTTGGAGAGATGGAAACCAGCCAGAAATGAGGCCAGATCCTACAGAGCTTGTTTGAGAATTAATTTAAGAAACCTGTCCTCTTCCTCCTTGCTTTCAGCCAAATTCGAGTAGGTGGGAGAAGCCATCACTTACGGAAGAGTCCTACAGCCAGAATTTAAATTGGGGATGGAACTAAAGGGACTTATAAATGTTATTTATACATTTACTAAGGTTCTGTTGAAATCACTGCCAGTTCAGTGGGGGGCAGTGCCCTTGGTGACGGCGCTTTCTGAACCAAGACCCTGCCTATAATTTCCCCAGAAGCCCTGTGGGGTGGCCATAAACCCACCAGGAAATCTCTCTCACCCTGTTACATCCTGTAGCTCCTTCCCAGCTTGACACTTCCCATTTTGGTCCCAGGCTCCTGGAAAACTCAGGGACAACCATAACTGAGCTTCATGTATTTTAATCCAGCGTCTCGTTAGCTCACTGAAGGAAAACAGGACCAAAAAAGGAGTTTAACTAAAAGGGGCAACTGGAAAGCAGAGACTGGCAGAACATTTGAAGCTGCAGGAACAAGGGCTGGAGGGAATCTGGAGAATTTTATTTGTGAGCCTTTAAACACAAGCAGCAGCAAAGGGCATCTTGTGGTTTCCTGGCAGGGAAAGGGTCTCAAATCCACAGGTATTTTGGGCACAGCACCATCCATCACATCTTTACCCAGGCCAAAAAGGACATGCCCCAATTACAAGAGCATGGGCTGTTTCCAGCCCAAGAGATGATCAAAGCCCAAACACACCTACAATGTAATAAAAGATCCAGAGAAATGCTGATGGCTGCAACAAAGGCCTGGGAGGTGGACAGAGCTCCTTTTTCTCCCCTAACCATCCAGGGATGCTGTCCTCTACACATAGTCCCAGCAGTTTGGTCCCATCATGGTCAAAACAACACAGCATCCCTGCACGTGCTTGGGATATGAGGAACAGGGCCAGTGGTGGTACCCAGGTCCCACCTCCGCATCCCTGCATCTCCTTCCAGCCCAATGCTTCATCCTTTAACAGGTCAGGGACGGAGGCACTCAAAGCTCCCAGGCCCTGGCATTGGTCCTCACTTATAGCAAAGTGCCAGAGAAGCCATCTGCTCTTTCCAGGAGGCCACTGCCAGCAATAGAAATAAATTTCACTCTTCCTCCTCTGCTGCACGCCCTGGTGTGGCTTCCATTTGGCACCAGGATGTTGGTGGTGCCATCAGCCAGCAGCATCTTTTTTAGAGAAGGGTGCAAGTAAACTCTGCAGAAGCTCTAAGTTTGGACCCTGCTTTAGGCAGAAGGTGATCAGTCTCAGAGACAACCTGGGTTTTTCTGATCCTCATGGCTCATCTCAGGATGAGACAGCCCTTGAGAGAGGTATACTCAGGCAGGAAGGGACTCAATGGAGAACTTGTTGGTGAAGGTTTCATGGCTTGAACTCTTCAGAATAAGGTCAAAGAGGTTTTTCTGGCCTTGGAGATCTCGGAACCCCAAGTTTCCTCCTGCTCAACATCTCAGTGGTATCTGGAAGCAGGAGAGTTAACAGAATCTACTGGAAGGGATATTACTTCCTCAAGAATCATCTGAAAATGTTGCACATCTACTTAATAAGTACCAAGATGTCTTATTAGCAAGCATTTATTTCTTGAGCATATTCAGGGAGCAGTAATTCCTGCCATCACTGCCTCTGCTATGATACAGAGCAGAAAACCCCAATATAACCCTGCTATGAATCAGAATGTCATAAAATTATTAACATTTCAAATAATTCCAAAATACTTTCCCACCAGTAGGTACATATTGGATCCAGATGCTTTGTTAGCAGAAAGAATAATTAACTAGTACCTCCATAAGGAAGAATGGCAACGAGATGTGTTCCCCATGCAGCCTTTGCAGGCAGCTGACTGCCTATCTCGGAAAGAGACTTCATAAACTTGCCTAAACCTGATGATATTAGTGACTAAGAGGAGATTAATCGCAGCCTGGCTGAAAGCCCAAGATCAATACTGAGAAACCAAACTACATCCTCAGCTTCATGTTTCCATGAGCCAGCAAAGCCAGAAATAAACACTGCGGAGGCTGAGCCCTGCGAGACGCAGTGGTGTTCCTTCTTAGCTCTGAAGACCACGGTTGGGTGAACAGATGCTTGGCTGCAGTCCTCTGTCACCTTGGGGACATGCCACAGCCAGGGCTTCTGGGGGTGCTGCAGGTGGGAGCCAAGACCCACATCTCAGAGATGTTTTGGTGCTGAATTTCCATCACCATGCATGAAAGCTTGCCTTAAACCATTAGCAAGAGTCAAGCTCAAGACACGTTGTGGATGTCCTCGTTATGGAAGGGGTTGTGAGATGCAGTCCCAGCAGTTTGGATCAAGTGGTAGCCCAGAATCCACTGAGACTGAAACTCAAAATCAGGTCCAGGTGGTTTTAGCCAGACGTAAACCCACCACAGGTCTTTGCAAACGCTGGGTTTCACGCTAAGTGCCAGCAGGTCCTGACACAGGATTTGATTCTCATGGAGATCACAGGGTTGGCAGGCTGCTCCCTGCAGGGAGCACAGTGGGTACAGAGCAGGGCAGTGCAGATCTCCACGAGGTCTTCAGCCCAGCCAAGTCTCCACATGGGGTCTTGCATGGGTCTGCCTCTCATGTGGCCTCTCCTGTGCTTCCCCCACAGGCGAGAGCCTGAGCCCGAGCCGCGGGGCAGCCAAGAGGAAGAAGAAGCAGAGGAGGAACCGCACCACCTTCAACAGCAGCCAGCTGCAGGCTCTGGAGAGGGTCTTCGAGAGGACACACTACCCCGATGCCTTCGTGCGGGAGGAGCTGGCGAGAAGGGTCAACCTCAGCGAGGCGAGAGTCCAGGTGAGCAAAGGTGCCATGTCCCCAGGCACGAACAGGGAATGTCCCCTCCTTTCTTTCTTCACATCACCATGATCAGTAGGACAGATGCTTGGGACATCCCTGCTTTGACCGTGCCTCCACTGACCACCTTCCCTCTCCGTGCAGGTCTGGTTTCAGAACCGGAGGGCCAAGTTTCGCCGTAACGAGAGGGCGATGCTGGCCAACAGATCAGCATCGCTCCTCAAATCCTACAGCCAAGAAGCAGCCATCGAGCAGCCCATGGCGCCGCGGCCCACGGCACTGACCCCAGAGTATCTGTCCTGGACCAGCTCCTCTCCATACAGGTAGGTGAGGGCACTGAAGGGTCTGGGGAGGAGGTGGCCATGGGACAAGCTGCTTAGGGACCATGCCACTGCTGTGGGAGCACAGCACTGTGCTGCCTCTGAGGATGCAGGGGTTTTACGGGGCTGAAAGAAGCGCATCTGGCTTTGTTTTGGGAAACCATTTCAGTCACATCCAAGCATCCCCTGCCCAGTGTTGAGCAGGCTTCCCTGCCTCCATGCATTTTGAGGCTGGAAGGGGGGCCCTAGTCCTCGCAAGGGATTCGCTTGGCCTCATGCTGACCCTTCCCATATCTCGGCACAGGAGGTGGCAAGGGTCCCTTCTGGTTCCCAGCTCTCCACATCCAGCCATCTCATCCGAAAGCTCAAGGCAGGGCCTCCTGGTGCATAGTTTGAGGGATTCCCACATGCATCCAGCCACATAAAAATGCTGAAGCCTTGACTGCTCTTGTGGGAGATGCCTAAGAAGGAACAGCCAGCCTGGCCTGGGAAGCCGACAGGACCGGCAGGGCATGGGGGTCTCCTCATGGCCATGCCTCATTCCTCCCTTGCTCCTTCCCCACAGCACTGTGCCCTCCTACAGCTCCAGCGGGACTGCAACACCCACCCAAGGGGTGAACATGGCCAACAGCATCGCCAGCCTGCGCCTCAAAGCCAAAGAGTTCAGTCTCCATCAGAACCAAGTGCCGACCGTGAACTGACCAGGGCAAAGCCCACCCCGTGGCCTCATCCAGGATACAGCGTGGAGCTCCTGTGCCGGTCCAGGACGAACCCAACCCACACGCCACTCATCCAATGTCTCAGCACCTCTTTTCTCCTCTTCTCTTCCCTTTTGAAGGTAGAGTCAGTCCCAGGCCGAAGTGGCACATAATTATAGCCACATATGGAGCAAACTTGGTTAGAAACTTGCTTTTCCGCACACCCTTATAATAAAGGCTATATATACACACACATACCCCCCACACGCTCTTCGAGGACAAACAGACTTGCCAAGGGAACAAGAATTTGCTTCCAAACATGGAAGGATCTTGGACTATTGGATTTGACCAATTTGGGTATCTCGCCCAGAGAGCCAAAGAGTTATTGGGTCTTATCCTCCCGCAGGGACAGTGTGCAGTGGTGGGAGGATCATGAACCCCCCTTTCCATGAGGCTGCGACTCGTGATGCTCAACCACACATGCCGAAGCTGACCCGCTCGTTTGCCTCTTTGTGCTTGGGAGAGACTTTGGGAAGCCAACAGCTCGTCCCTGCCACAGCCAGCCCTTTGCTTCATGCTGCCTGCAATTGGGACCTGCCTATATCGATGGCATCAGGCTTTGCCCCTTCCCAGAGGGGTGAGGAGGACGCACTGGGAGCTGTGGGGAGCGCTGCCGGTCCCCAGGCAGGCCGTGCTGCCCTGGGTGGGTTTGCCAGCAATGCTGCAGAGCCTCAGGTCATTGAACTGTCCCAGGGAAAAGAGAAAATTGGAAAAAGCTGTTGGGTTTCAGCTGAGTAGGCGGCTCCCGGTGCTCCGTGCCAACGGCAAAGCAGGCTTTGCCTTCCGGAGGCACAGCCTCGCCGGCGGCAGCTCCGCACATGTGTGCGGGGCTCTGGGGCTGGCGGCTCCATGGGGGTGAGCTTCTTTGGTTTTCCACAAAGGAAATGGTTTCCTCCTCGTCCCACCCTGCTGCCCGGCATCATGAGGTTGCAAGGTGGGACGTGCAGGGGGATGGACACAGGGTGTGCAACTTCGCCCCAGTCCTTCACCCGTGGGACTGAGCACAGAAAGACGCACCCTCCACCTTCCCCTGCCAACATCACAGAAACTGGGGATGAGCCAGAGAGATGGAGGTTTTACCCTGTGGACAAAGCCCTCTAGAAACCAGAGCACTCTTCCCTCACTCACTGCAAAGAGCCACCAGCCAAGCACAGGGACGCCAC
>NW_009918050.1:0-560 GCF_000696875.1 Nestor notabilis | reverse complement strand
CGGGAGGGGGAAGGCACCAGCCCCACTTGCCTAGAAGGTCTGAGCCCTGTTGGGACTGTAGCAGTAGATCCAACGATGAATGCAGCAGTTGAAAGCGTCCCAACTACACGTGTGCCCATGTGAGTCCCCACCACTACCAGGAGCATCACCTACCTGTCCCACTGGGGCTCTCACTGCAGCCAAAAATAGATTACACCCCAGGCAGGGGACTCACCCATCACCCAGAGCTGGAGACCTGATCGGAGAACCAGGAGAGCAGCACTTCTCCTCTGGCTGAGGGTAAATCGGCCCCTCCATCCTACCCCCCGCCCTGGCTTTCTCTGTTCAGTGCAGCCCCCTGGTTGGGAACAGCCACCTCCTCCCTCATCCATGGAGCAAAGTCACCCTAAATACCCACCCTGTGCCCTCGCCCCCCATTTCCAGTACTGGTATCCCCCATTTGTCTTACCAGAAGGGGAGCACACAGCTCCTCAGACCACAGCAAGACACCACAAAAACCTGACAAAAGCCAAGAAGGGGGTAAGACAGATCCACTGCAGAGCAAATTATTCACCATGAGA
>NW_009918049.1:267-3133 GCF_000696875.1 Nestor notabilis | reverse complement strand
TTTTTTTATATATATATAAAGAAAAGCTAATGTTTTAACAAGGTTAAGAAGCTATTGGAAAGATGGAGATGGCAGCTAAAAGTGGAAATGCCCAGCACTGAGAAACCACCATCTTTCAGTTGCAAATGGTTCGACTCTTTGGCTCCTTGTCCCTGGAATTGCTCTGGCACAACTGTGTCCTTGCACTTAATATTCTCTCTTGTCTCCCCTCGCTGTGGTGTTTCCCATCCCCTCTGCGAGCAGAGGTGCCCCCAAGCCCCCCAGCACAGGGACCCTCTGCTCAATGTGGGATCTCTTCCCACCTCGGGGCTCTTTTCTTCCTGCCCCCTCCGTGCGAGGAGTCTTGGGCTTGAAAGCAACACCCAGAGCAGCCCTGTTTGCGTGCAGGTTGGCTGCATCCATGTGAAGGCTGCACCAGCCAACCTTTGGCAAGCAACAGGTCTTTGGGATTTGGGAACACACATTCCTTAGTGCTGATTTGGGTCAGCAAGATGATGGGTTTCCCACCCTGGAATCAGTACCAGGAAGAGAGGGGATGGGAAGGCGGGAAGGCTGAGGAACATCCATCCCTTGTGCAGCGAGGTACAACATGTGTTGCCTCCCTGGATGAACAAAACCCATGTTCAGATCAGTGGTTTGCTGCCCAAATCCTTGGGGGACAAGAGAAAACTCAGTGGTAGGTACTTAACAATGAGTTTGGAGTCAGGAAACTTGCTGCAGAGGGACAATGCTTGAGGAGGTTGGGAATCAAGGGCTGAATTCAAGGAATTTCACTGTAGGCAGGACTGCTGTTAAAGGCAGGGAGGGCTGAGCTGCCTCGAGTCCCGGGTCCCTGCTCCGTGCTCCATGTGCTGGTGGTGGCAGGAGCTTGAGGACGAAGCCACTCTTGGAGCAGGGAGGGATGAGGATGGAGAGGACGAGCCAGGGAAGAGACATCCAGACACAGAGCACTTATTCCCTGGCAGCTTCCAAAGGCGCCCGGTCCCTTTGGCACATCCTCCTCATCTCAGCACCTCAACCTGCCCCAATGCCTTTGGCAGACTGAGGGGGCAGGAGGGCGACATCAACGATTCTCTCTGTGGAGAAGAGGGTGAGCAGAGGAAAGAAAAACTAAAAGCTAAAGATTATCTGTGTTTCAGTTGCACTGGGGTATGTTTCTTTACCCGTTTTGATGCTAATGTCTCATTTAGTATGTTGCATGTGTCCTTTTCGTTTTGATTTGGGTTTTTTTATTGAATAAAAGAGAAAAAATGTGTATATTTTTGGCAATTTAAGGTAATGTAGCTAAGATATATTTTTTTCACGCTGCTTGACTGTTCTTTATTATAATAAATAATATTAATATTAATGCCAAAGACTTTTTTAATACAGCTGAGGCTTCAAAACAGAAATGAAAGTGGGTCTGTGTGGTTTGAGGTCCTGTATCGGGGCTGAAGTCCTGCTGCCAGCAGTGATGTGATGCTCAAGGAAGCTGCCTGGGTCCTGCCTGGAATTGCCCCTCGGGAGGGGATGGAGACCCAAACAAGGTTGTCCATTAGCAAAAAGTGTCCCCCCCCAAACCAGCTCCTTGTGCTCATCAGTTGAGGGTGCCCAGAGAAGCTGTGGCTGCCCCCTTCCCCGTCGTGTTTCACGCGCGCTTCGCTGGAGCAACCTGCTCTAGTGGAAGGTGTCCCTGCCCGGGGCAGGGGTTGGAGCTGGAGGAGCTTTAAGGTCCCTTCAACCCAAACCAGTTTGTGGTTCTGTGATGATCTGAAAAGGTTTTTGGAGCGAGTGGTGCTGCTGCTGGCCCCCAGTGCAAGCTGTGGCTGGGCCCTCCTCCAGAGAGGGCTTTGGCACAGGCAGGACACTGCAGACCAAGGGGTGGACTTGCACTGAACGGAGAAGCCCCTGGGCACATGTCCCATTCCCCAGCTCTCCACAGCAGCAGGAAAGCTGCTGTGTCCCAGAGCAAATCCACTGCTCACGGCCAACAACTGCTGCCTGTTCCGAGCTCCCGAGGGAGCCGCGGCTGCATCCAGCCGTGTCGGTCACCTCTCCCCCTGCCAACCAGCCCGAACACTTCACCCCAAGGAGAATGACACCATCTGCTTGGTATGTCTCCTCTGGAGTCTGCTTTGAGCATGGGAGACCTCATCTATGTCCACACTGTCTTTGGTGCAGAGCCAAGGGGCTCAAACCATCTGCATCTGCGGTGCCGGAGCCTGAACCAGCCCCGTCCCTCCGGGGCCACCAGCTCATGGCCAGAGCCTGCGGGGAAGCAGAGAAGTGGAGGCAGAGTCCATCCAGGGCTGGGGGAGCCCCCACTCGGACAGGGGACACTGGTGACCATCTGGGAGAGACCTGGAGCAGGACACGCAGGATCTGAGGCCTGGGAAGAGAAGGGCAAACGCAGGATTGCTCCAACAGCCGCATTTCCTGGACCTGCCATGGATGTTCCTCCCGTTATCCTGGTCCAAGGGGATGCTGTGACCTGCTCCTCAGACACAAACCCACTGACTATCGCCCAGCACCTTGTCTCACGTCTCTCTGATCCCCATCCATGCAAAACAGGAACAGAAACGCCTCCAAGAGCCAAGCAGTGGAAAGAGGAGGATGGTGCCAGGAACAAGCCACCATAGGGGTGGAAATAGTCAGCCTCTTGTTTGTATTTCAGGGCTCCAAGAAGCAGCTCCAAGGTGCTGACAGGTTGAGGGAAGGGAGTGATGCTGAGCAGAGGATTTACAACCTCCCTGGTTAAAAGAGGGGTTTGGATGTCCCTGAGGAATGCTGCGAGGAAGGTGCTGAACCTGGGGAACAAGGAGGGGGGCACGTTAGAAAGGCAAATGAAATGGCCTCAAGCGGGATACGGGGACCACAGTTCTGCCTC
>NW_009918049.1:0-244 GCF_000696875.1 Nestor notabilis | reverse complement strand
GGGCGCGGCGCGGGGGACCCAACACGGGTGGGATCCTGCCCATTGGGGCCCAGTGGGACCGTGCCATGGGGCCGGGTGCCCGTGGGGTGCCCCTCACCCCGCAGCCATCGGCAGCGTTAAATCATTCCCGCTGCCCAAATACACGGCGCTTCCCAACAGCTCAATGTCTAAAAGCAGAAATAGGGGTGGGGGGACCCCAAACCTTCGGTGCTGGAAAGATGAACTTCCAGGGAAGCAGCGGGAC
>NW_009918048.1:19004-19669 GCF_000696875.1 Nestor notabilis | reverse complement strand
AGGGGAAGGGGGGAGTTGTTTAGAGATTTGGAGCTTGGGAAGCCATCCTTGGCTGAGATGGGGCTGCAGCCAGCGAGCCCAGGCCTTTGCCTTTGGGCATGAGGATGGGCAAAGTACTTCTTGCCTACTGGGATGCCAGGGCAGCCCTGCAGGAGCTGGGCACCAGGCAGCCACAGCTCTGCTGTTTTCCACATTCACGGTGTGAGCAGGGCTGGTTTTAGGGAGCACACACAAGAGGCTGATGCAGAGCAGTTCCTTGGCAGACCAGGGCTGGGGCTGCTCACTGGAAAGCGTCAGAGAAATGGTAGGACAAGAGCAGAAGCATGAGCTGACTGGTGACCACAGACCGGCTTGCTGATATCCCTCCTGTCTTCACCACTTCGCTTCTTAGGGATGCATAGGGAAAAAGACCCAATCCTCATTGTTCAGACCTAAAATTCATCCTGCAGTCAAGCATAGTGGGAAGTTGCAAGCAGAGCTCTGCCAATCCTGATATTCAGCTCTCCCTGTTTCCCATCTAAAGCTCTGTGCTGAAGGAATGCAGGACCAGACTAGCCCCTGCCTTGCAATCCTCCCTCTGCATCTACTTGGAGCGGTGCCGGGGCCAGGACACGGGTCTGACTCACTGCTTTTGGTGAGGCACAATCAGCTTCTGGCAGGGAATA
>NW_009918048.1:6428-18973 GCF_000696875.1 Nestor notabilis | reverse complement strand
TTGTAATGCTGGGGCTTGGCAGGTTAGTGGGGCGGGGTGGGGGGAAACTAAACTTCAAGTAGTTTGCTTTCAAATGTGTTTGCAAGTTTGGAGCCTGCACGTAGGGCTGATTAATTGCCGGGATCTTGGAAGGGTTGGTTTTCTTTTTTTTTAAATAATGTTATTTTAAACAGAACTTTGCAGTTCCCCTTTAAAGGAGACATCTGGGCTCAATGTGGCAGGCAGGGAAGAGGCAGCGGGAGCAGAGAGGATCACAAGGAGAAGTATGCACAGGAAAAGCACTGTCACCGTGGGGAATTCAAGAGGCAGCTCTCAACTTCGCCAAGGCAGTGCCTGTTTGCAAGGCTCAGACCTGGCATTGGCCATGCCCACCCCCTGGCTCCCTGTGCCCCGGGATTCCTTTGGCCAGGGATCTTGCCCCCTGTTTTGCTGCAGGTAGGTGAGATCCTGCTTCTCTGTGGCTTCCAGATGAGAAAGCTTCAGAGATAAAGACCCCTAATGGTGCTTATGAATCGTTGTGCTGTGGGTTCACCAGGAACATTTGTATTACTGCTAGGTAGGCAAACAGAAGAAAAATATGGGAGAGATAAACCTTCCTCTCTCAGCTCCTAAAGCATCCTCCAGCTTCCTGGAGCTCGGAACAAATACCTCGTCTGTGCAGGTTGCCCCATCAATGTTCTTTATGGGATGTCTCAGGCCTTTCCTGCAGCATCTCGTAGCAGGCATGGGGAGGGAGAGGAGTTTAGACTAAGTGGAGCTCTGATCTGGCCCTTTATGGAAGTTCTTTGGCTTCTACATTATCTGGGTTTTGAAGCAAGTTGAAGCACAGCTGAGACAAAGGAATAAAGCAAGGCTTTTGTTGTTTATTTGTCTTTTAATGCTCTGCCATATTCACCTTTCAGGAAATTTCCGTCTGCCTCCAAGTGGCCAGCTTCTTTCCTGGGCTCTGTGCACCGGCTCCACATGGTTTCGTTTTCCTCACCAGCAATAATAAATCTGTTAGTGAAAGCGTCTGCTGGAGGTGTCTGCTCTCTGATAGAAAAGCCTCCATCGCCTACACAGGATGTCCGTGTCAACAGCTTACAAATCCTGCTCCCGCGCCGGACCGGGAGGTGAGGGGCTGGGCTTGGGGGCCCCAGGATGGGGCTGCCTTCCCTGCTGGGATGCCTGGTCAGATGCATCGGTAAAGGGTTCCCTTCTGGGGGGAAATCTCCTCAAATTCACTTTGTTACACCCTTCAGGGGGAAAAACTCCTCCAGTTATCTCTGTTAACAGCCTGATATGTGCTGCCAAGGCTGCCGGGAGCTCCGCTGAGGACTGGCGTTGCTCCGAGCCAGTGGATGAGGCGATGCTCTCATTTGGGTACCACAGGAGCAAGCATGAACCCGCACCCAGACCCACAGCTGAAAGCTTTCTTGAGAGCTAAAGCCAATTGCCTAACTGTGCACCACCAGCTGCAAGGCCTCCAAAGCCAGCCTCCCCCAAACTGGGGCCTTGGGAAGCAGGAAACTTTGCCAGGTCCTCATCACTTTGGCTAACTTCTCAGCTCTAACAGTGAGAAACGTGTATTTTCAGTTAATTGAAAGCTGAGAATAACCCATGACCCCATGGCTCTGGGAGATGGCACTTTAGCAAAGCTGATAAATAAAAGCTTTCTGATAAAAATCACTTATTTTAAATGCAACACAATTGTTTTCCCTCCCTCCCTCCCTGTGGACCCCAGGCTCAGGTGTAGCCTGAGAGTGCCTGAGGGCATAGATGGGTAATGAAACAAGTAGGTTTGTTGGTTTTTCCCCCAGCAGAAATTGCCTGTGGTTTGCTCTGAGGCTGGCAGGTGCTCTGATATGAGGCTCTGCCTTTACAAAAGATTCCCTGGATTTGAAGAAAACATTGTTATGCTTTATTCATGTAGATCTTGTTGATATCTCGTGAAAATTATTTTGGCTGCGCTCATGGTTAAGCCTGGAAGTATTGATACGTGAGGGTAAAAGCTTTTCTCATGCCGAGCAAAGACTGGAAATCTTTGGCCTGCCAACCCCCTCTCTTTGTGCTTCCTCCTCCCCAGCCTCTGCCAAAGGCAGTACAGGGGTTTACCAGGCTGGAATTGTGTTTTCTACATCAGCATGTCCAGCGCAGCAGGACTTTGCCTGGGCAGATGGAAGACCCTCCCATCCTGGTGATGGGGGTCCATGGCTGCAGTGTCACACGTTAACACCAGCTCTGTGGGTGTGCTGCCTTGTGGTGCAGGATGGTGACAACCCCACAGCAGTGTCATGGATCTCCCACTGAAGCAGGACACAGGTTCTTCCTGGCTACAGAATGAGCCCAGAGCTCAGTGATACACAGCTCTGCCTTCATCCCCTCCTCCTCTTCCTGCTTTTCCTCTTCCCATCTGCCTTTGGTTTTCTTCCCAACCAATGCTCTTTTCTCCAGGCTCTCCCAACTGTCCCCTTTTCCAAATCTACACTCTTTACTGATGAACTTCTTCTGGGATGCTCACCAAGGGCTGCTTCACAAACCAGCCTGTGGCATTATCCTTCCCTCTCTTTGAGTTTTTATCCATCTTGTATAACCAGTGAGCTCTTCTGGGGAAAGGAGCTATTTTTATTTCACTTATACCAACCCAAGTGCATTTCTGCGGGCATGAAACAAATTCCACGTGGAAGATGATTAATGTGGCACAAGAGCTGTGCCAGGAACCGTACACACACACCAAAGGAATGAGGCCATTGCCCTGAAGACACCTCAGAGTAGGAAAATGTTCACTGACAAGAAAAACCATCATCAGCAGTTTATAAAGGCGTTTGTCCTGCTTTGTGGCAGGAGGGTAAAGGAAAGAAGCAATATGGCAGGGGACTGTTTTAACCATCCCATCAGACACACAGGACCACAGCTGTATTCAGCAGCCCATCTCCATATAGTTGAACCAAGGTTGGTGGGGACAGAGTGGTTTTTCCTGGGGACAGTGAGTCCTGCTGTTGACATCGCCACTGCTGTGCTAGTGGAAAGATAAGCAGCAGATAGGAGTAGCTGTTTTCTAAAAGCACAAATCAGTGTTTATTATAATGAAACAGAAAGACTGATATCAGCAAGGGTGATAATAATAAAAAACACTCCACGTGTCTAAAATTATTTTTTGTATGTATAGCCCAAGATAAAAAAAAATAAATCCCCAAACACAGCCTTTGTTGATTTCTTTTCCTTTGTAGAAACGGATTCCTCTGATATTCTCTCTTAGATTTTCCCAGGCACCCTGCTGAGGTTTTGATGTTCAACTTGCATCGAGAATATTGAGCATGAAATCTAAACATTACTTCTGGTGACAGCTGATGGAGACACAGAGTGAGAGATAACAGGGGACACGGAGGGGACCCATACCATACCCCAGGGAGAGCAGGATCACCTGGATGAAGAACAGCAGCATGGGGACCAGGGAGACACAGAACTGTGGGTACATTTGGGGAGAGCACAGCATCAACCAGATCCACATTTGGAACTATCTTTGAGGTTGTCTTTTTTCATGTTAGGGTTGCAAACATCAGAGACCCAAGTCCTGGGTTCTGCTACCAGCTGAGGCAAGAGGGCTGCTGGTGGGGAATAGTTTTGGAGGGTGTTTCCAGCCTGTGGAAAGAACAGCCCCAAAATCTAAGAGCCCATCAGAAACCTGAGCACTTTCTCAGCAGTGGTGGCTTCTCAGAGTGTAACTTCTCTAACTACATTCTGAGATCACATTTACATGAAATCAACTGCTATGGTACATCTGAATCTTCTTGTAGGGTGAAAATGAGGGAGCATGTGTAGAGCTTGGCTTAATCAGCTACTGGAAGGCTCCGAGACATGAAGGAGAAGTCAAGACCCTATGTGAGACCAGGCTGTGCTGTAAAGGACACCACTGTATAGGAGGCAGCAGTTTTCTTAGTCATCTGTTGGGGAGAATGGGGAAACTCAGAGGCAGAAGGAACATGGCAGCCCTGGAGACAGTGCTGTGAGAATGGGACTGAGAGGATGCTCAGTGTCCTGAGCCAGTCCCTTGAGCTTCTGCTCCCCAAATTCCTGCTCTTTGCACTAGTTGGCAGTAAGGGAAAGCAGGGACCCGCTAGGAAGAAGATGCCTGCTTGATAAGGTGAGCAGCAATGGGAGTGGAAAGGTTTCTGATTAATCAATAGGTTAAATTACTGTTCATTAAATCTCCACAATTCTTGTCAGTCTGTAATGACAGTCTTTAACTAATTGATTCTTCTGCGTACTGTACCTGGGGCTCTTCCTCGCTGTTCTCAGTAACACACTTGCTATGTCCTGTTGCCTGTCTTGTGTGCACTCATTTAGCCATGCCTGGTCTCTTCAGCAGCACTTCTGAAAATACATTTCCCCATCAGGAGCTTCACAGCTAATCAAGGCTGGGATTTGGGTCCAACTCCTGGAACATGCTGATAAATGTCACTTTCAGATGAGTCAATTAGCCTCCCAAGTTACTACCTCACCTTCCCATCACCGTGCTCATTACTGGGCTCCTTCACTCCAGGGTGCTGAGATGGGTTTCCCCACTGGTGCCCTAGTCCCAGCTTCTCTCCTCTCCAGATTTCCCAAACCTACTGCCTATAACTGCACCTTGTGGCAGCACTTCTTCCTTTGCACATTTCATCCCCATTCAATTTACTCTTCTGAAATGCTCTAAAGCTCCAAAGTTTGCTCCTCCAAAGAACTTGAAGCTTTCTTCTCAGAGATTAATTATAGCTTCAAACACCTGCAGTAACTTTCTTCAATTACTGTATTCCTGCTCAGTAACTTCTCGAGGATTAAAAGTTCCCTGCCTTTTCCTTGCATTGAGCTAGGCCCTCACTCCACTGGCAGTTGCAGCTGAAAGCATCATAAAGTCAGGTTAATCTGATTAAAAACCTGCACTGTGAAGAGAAGGGGTATTTTATTGTCTCGCAAGGATCCTAACCCATGTATGAAAGGGTTATTTTCCTGCAATCTCAAAGTGGATCTGAAAGTCAAATGCTTTATTCCTGCTCACACATCATCACTTAAGTGCCAATTTTTGCTCTTCATCTCATAAGTCACAGCCTTCCTGGGCCAGGCAGGATTGTGGCAGTAGGTAAATGGTTCAAGAATGAGAAAGTCAACCCAGGGCCTTCTGCACTAGAAGCTGATAGGGGAAGATGCACGACACATCAGCATCACGGCACAGTCTCCTCCAGATGCTCTTCAGGGAAGAGCTGGCATTTACAGTTATTACAAAAGAGGATGCGACTGATCTGTCTGAGACACAGGTCCATTGTGTTAGAAATCCCGCTTGTTACATGGTCCTTTGTAGGTATCACTGCATGTATCATTCCGAGCTGTTCCTCCAGCTGACTGCAAGTCCCACAACAGTGAGCCCGAGCCGAGGTTTGAAAATCCAACATTTCCCAAACCAGCTGTTTGTTTCCCCGGTAACAGAAGTAGCTGCCAAGCTCTGTCCCGGGGAGGGAAGCAGGGGATGAAGCGAACCTGCAGAGCTGGGCTCATGCCTGCCCATCCTCTCCCCATGGGGAGAGACCCTGCCCAGCACAGGGAGGTTCCCCAGGCACATCCAAACCGTGTAGTTTAGTGTCGGCCAGAGGAAGGACTCTCTTCAAAGCAAAGCAGTCTGGCAAGAGATGGGAAAGAGGATGAGGAAGACTGGTCATGGGAATGAAATCCCCATTTCATAGAGACCTCGGGTGTGAAGAAACCCAGAGGGCCACCCTTGTGAGTCAAAGTCTTCCCCCCATGAGGCCAGGGCTCCAGACGAAATCCCATGGAAGGATGGATGGACCCCAAAGCGCATCCTCACCTGGAGCCCACTCTCTGCTTTGGTGACTTTTTTCTTTCACAGGAGTGAATGTGAAGTGCACAACAGTTTTCTTCCTCATCCAGGCACTGAAAGACACCTGGAATTAATCGATCAGTATTTACAGAGACAGCAAGATAACAACATTGACTGACAAACCACTTGTTTCTCTCCCTCTTTTTTTCCTTTCTGCAAAGTTAATATAGTACTCGGTGAACTTCCCCCAGAGGATGAACCATTGAGTAATCTGCTTGGCCCAGCACAGGATTTGTGCTGTGAAGATGGACCCCCAAGCTGTTTCTGGTGAAGGGAGGAGGGAATTTATATCATCACAATGAACTGATGCTCTTATCTGCGTTGTCTGCTCAGCATCTAATGAACTAATGAAATATGCAACAATTCAGCTATAGAAAAGACCTCACATTTAAATTAGCACTAATTAGAGATAATTATCTTGGCTGGTTTGATGTTTCTATGTAATGAGCCTGGGTTTTCTTTTGTTAAGAATTGGTGTGGTCAAATATATGAAACGGCACTCTGAATTTCCACAAGTGCCTTTTGTTCCTGACTTATTTTAACATCTCCAAGATGATCTCTCTCCCTTTCAATGCTGTTTCATTTGGCTGTCTTATTTATGCCCCTTCTTGATGGTGGGGAGGAATGCACTGTGCTCTATATGTCTGTCTGTCTTGCTGCTGCCTCTGAATTCCCCACAACCACGTGCCTGTGCTGCTGCTGCTGTCTGTATGCTTAATGTGTCACAGCATTATCATTGCATCTCTCGCAGGGCTTTATAAAGCACCAAACGCTGCAGTATCAAAGCAGTCAATCATACGTTTCTTATTTTGGCTAGGATAGAGATTTTCATCAGAGTAGCTAGTATGGGACTGTGCTTTGGGGTTGTGCTGAAAACAGCGTAGATGTTACCGCAGAGCAAGGCACCCTTCCTTCCCACTCTGAGCTCCCACAACCAGGGGAGCTATAGGCAGCACGAGGCAGGATGGCCCAGCATCACAGGGCCACCTAGTCAGCCCCGGGCTGCTGCCTGCATCCTGCCAAATAATTCTGTCAGCGCCTGTTTTATAGGCCCAAAACAGGAAAAAGTGAAAGGTGCTCTTTGCATTTCGTTAGCGGGGAATAGGTATGAGTCGTTTTACAACTCGCACCTATTCCCCGTTAACGAAACCGCGCATCCCCTCCGCAGGACCCCCACTCCCCACGGCACAGTCCAGCCAGGGTGGCTCTGTTTCCCTCCCCATCGTGGCACTGGAAGAGCAGCAAACACCACGCGCTTCCCCATTGCTTCACTGGAGCGATGCCGCGCGGTCCCCTGTGGCACCCGACGGCGGGCCGGCAGTGGCAGGCAGCCAAGGTAATTACGGCTGAACGGTCCTCTCCGAGTCCCCAAAGAGTCTTTACGAATCATCGGGAAACGGCTATAGTTCAAGAGAGCGTGGTCTTCGGGGAGCTCATGTAATTACTGAGATGTTTAAGCCCTCTCTGGCAGCGCTTGGCCGTGCTTCCCCTCACTGCCACGTCGATAGGGAGGGATGGCACGCAGCGGGCAGCGACAGCTCCCTGCTCACACACTGCTTGCACCAGGATGGCACAACCCACCCTCCACCAGTGCTCCAGCTCAGCAAGGGGTTGAATGGGCTGCAAGAGCTGCAGCAGGGCAGCCCGGGAGAGCTTTGGACCAGGAGGGAGTGGAGAGGAGGGGGCTTGAGAATGGGGCTCAGCCAAACACCACCTCACACCCCACCAACACAGCAACACCTCCCCATTTATTAACAGTAATTATTTCCCTTTCCCATTTATTATGATTAACACTTGGAGGTTGTGCTGGATCAAGTATTGGCTTCTGCTAAACATTTTTATAAACACGTATTTATGTGGCATTGCACATATATATGTGGAGATTTTTTGGCACACACACACTTTCCAGACTTTCTTTGCAGCCCAGAATGGGCTCAAAACAGAACCAGTGCTCAGGGACCCAACGCTGCTAAACTGTGGCCAGTTGGAAGAGCACAAAGCCAAGGGGCTGGTTTCTCTGCTGGTAAAACGGAGCCAGTGGAGCTCCTGGTAATTTATATCGACTGGCCCTTCCTCTTTTGTTAGCTTGGCCCCGGGCTCCCCAAGGAACAAAAACATCTCATAAATTCCTAAAGCTGACAGAGGACTGTTTGACTTTGCTGGATCCTGCGGAAACTAAATGTGCCATCTAAGGTAGTACCGCATACCCCGTGGCTACAGAAAAATGATCTTGGCTGGGTTTCCATTAAGCCAGTCAGCAAGCAAGAGTGAGTGATCTGGGGCCATCCAGAGCCACTTGCAGGGTGCTGGGAGGCAGCTGGGGCTCCACAGGACAGGTCTGCAAGTGCTTGTAAAGAGAAGAGGATTTTGCAGCCTTTTATACTGCACAAACCAAGGGGAAGGCTGTAAGAATCCCTGGAACAGGTGAAGAGGGAGATGCCTTTGCTCACCCTAGAGGTGGGGGGGAGTCATCCATCACTGGGCCCTCAGGACACTCCCAGTGAAAGGTTAAATACCACTGGCACAAACATGCTCAAGTCACACATCTTTGGAAAAAGCTTCTCACCTCAGCTGATTTTCTAGGAGGGATGTATCTCAACAGCCAAAGTGAAACGCTTTGCTCAAAAAGAGGTTGCTAAAACCTGATGGGGTCATATGGTGACAACTCAGGCAATGAGACTGGGTGGGGATGGGACATCTCTTTTGGAGCATGAGTTTTACACAGCAGTGAGTCCCCAAAGAGTGACTCTTTTCCACAGACATGTTCTCCCAGAGCATTTTCAGTCACTGCTGGCTCCTCCATGCCCAAGCAGCCCCTCACTGCAGCTGGCTGGGCAGAGCTGGGCTCCAGGAGCCGCCTGCCTGCTTTTCCCTCCTCTGATCAAAGCTACAAGTGTCACCTGCATCCGTAACCAGTAGCAAATTGGTGCTGGCTTGTATACAGAACGGCTGTCTTGTACTGGCAGACACCACTGCTGCAGTCAGCTCCGACGGGCCCCTTGTCAGGATTTGCATTTCAGAAGAAGCCTGCAGCCGGGCGCGATGTTGCACATCTCCGCTTGTCACATTTGCATCCAGCTCACTGTGAGGAGCGCCATCCCCATCGCTCCTGCCTGGTGGGCTTGGCTGCGTTGGCCTTGTCTCCTTGTGCCATGCTGGTGCCTCACTGCTCCCTCGCCCCACTTCTCGGCTCTATGCCACTGAGCAGCAAGGGAGGGAAAAGTGACCTCTCCATGGCTTCACGGAAACTTGCAGTTTAACCGCTGGGTTCATCTTCGATAGCAGGCAATAGGAACTGAATGTGGCAGAGCACCTCCATGTCAGCATCTTCATCTCAGCACCTGCAGGTCCCATTTTAAGGCTGTCAAAGCAATAACTGATGCTGAGCAATGAAAATCCGTCACAGAGTTTTACTGACAGGAACTAACCAAAGCACAAACTTGGGGATGTGTTTTTCCTTGTCCTGTTGCTTCTTCTGCAAGGGGAGGTTTCTAGAGCTTTTAGTGTCCCCAGAAAAGATCCCTCCCACAGACCCAGCAGCTCCTTCCCCAGGCAGGAGCATCCCAACCGGCACCAGTCCTCGCCCTGTACAGCCCCTATGGTGCCAGGGCCGCAGCTGCGGATCACAGGTCCAAGGATCCCTCACCCTGCATTAAGGCTCTGTAAACAAGCCTGCACTTCAGAGAAGAAAAATTGGCAGGTCTCCTGGTTTTAGTAAGCCAGCCGGCAGCTCCCCATGTCCCCCACCACACATGCTCCTAGCTGAATCCATCTTCCCTGATTGCTTGGCACATTTTCTCCTAACCAAGGGGCGATTTGATTTTGTGGAAGGAGAGGGAACAGTTTTCTTAGGTGATTGTACCTCAAATAGAAACCTTCCCTTTGAGCTGGGCCATCCAGGAGAATAATCTTACTGCTGCAGCCCTGCCTCGAGCAGCACAGCAATGCTATCCAGCAATTTCCTTTGGCATCAAAGTTGAAAGCGGGCACGTCACCTGGAGTTAACAACATCACAGCAGCATGGTTATTCACTTCTCGCAGAGTGATAGGAAGTGGAATTGATTGCAAGAGATCAGACACCGAGACTCTCATTAACTTCTGCTAACACCTGAGCGGCTGACAGACACTTGCCTTTTTGGATTATCTTCTGCACATTTCCAGCCGGTGACCCTGGGTCCTTTCCAGCCCCCGTTTACTTAATAACACGCAGCGTTACCAGTGTGGCAGCTCAGACCCATCTGCACGAGGCTCCCACCAGAGCATCCAGCCCCTGGAGCACATCTGAACGGCACTGCAGATCCATGCCTCCCCCCATGCCCTGCTCTCCGTAGCACCAGGAAGAGGATGCTCTCCCACCCTCAGGAAACGATTCCCTCTGAGCAGCTGGAAAAGCAGAAGCAGCGTGAGCCCAGCTGTCCTGACGATGATGTCAGGCTGAATTTGCACACAGCTGGTGGATGATCTCCAAGGCATGACCTTTCTGGACACGCCGGAGCATCTGAAGTTATGAAGTAATGGGTAAAACACCCGCAGACACCAACACCTGCAGGCAGCCATGTCTTCTGCATTACCCCCCACTACAGGGGTAGGACTGGTGATACACATCTGAGAAGAAGGGTGATGAGGATGTGTACTGCCAGGCTTCCAGCCAGCTTCCCACCTATGGGGCTGAGCCCCATGGCAACTTACAGTGTCCAAACCCACAGGTTTCTCTGTCCAGATCCTTTCTGGCTGGCTATGAGCTGCTGCATCCTTTAAAGCCCACCTGCAGCTGCAAGGCCAGAGCTCAGGGCTGTGACACCCAAATGAGAGGAAACATTAGAGCATGGACAGGGCATCACAAGCAGAGCAAGACCCAGGAGTGCAGGCCTGGTGTGCACAAGGCCATGGCCGGGTGTGTGGGGAGGAGCACCCCTGCTTCAGCCCCAGCACATGGCCAACACGAGAGGCTATTTCCAGCTCTGCTGCATGGATCCCTCCTGCCTCGCCTCTGAGAGCCACAACACAACCTTTGGGGAACCTGACAGGTGCTCTTTCATCTCGCCCACTGACAGCAGTGCTGACAAGAAGCTTTTTATTTCAAAACCCTTTGTCTTGTCTTTTGTTCTGCTAGGGTTTGATGTCCCTCTCCACGCTGTCACAGCTGCTCCAGGCTCCTCTCCACCTGCCCTGTCACAGCCTCCTTTAAGAGGAGGAGCAGCAGCAGCAGGTTAACCTCATTAAGAGGAGCAGCAGCAGGTTAACATCGTTAAGAGCCTCACACCTCCCTCCTCTCTGCAGCTCTGTACTCTTCTGAAGCCAGGCCATGATTACAGGCCACCCTTGAAAGGTGAACTAATACAGCCTGTGAAGACGAAGATGCTCTGTGCATCCCTCCGGGCATGAATCTCCCAGAGATGCTGCTGCTGAAGACAGAGTATCCGTACCCCTGGTGAGGATGCATCCATCCATCCATCCTCCCTCTGACTGCATCAGAGGGATCAGCTGAGAAATAGGAGAATTGCCCCACTTTCCACTGCCTTTTTTTTCCCCCTTTTCATCTCCCCCACACATATGCTGCTCTTACTAACTCAGCAAAGGAACAAGCTTCTCCTGGGAGCTGCACCCTCCTGCCCACAAGCAAAAGCAAAGCCATAGTGCAGCGCTTTGCTGGCAGTGGCAAAGTCACCATGTCACCTGGATTCCTGGGGAGGACAGGGAGCAGCTCTGGGCACTGCAAGGAGATGAGGCTGTGGGAGCTGGTGCTGTGTGTGCCTGCATCAGTGGCCTCACAGGTCAGGAGTGGGGAAGGCTGGAAAAGAAAGAAAACAAGAAAAGGAGAAGGTGCTGGAATATCATAAGAGGACAATGGATTTTCATTTGCCTAATGTAGAGATGCCTGCTTTTAGGAAAAAAAAAAAGCAGCATAAAATTAGTATCTTTCAAACAACTGAAGAGAGGAGACATCTTGTTCACAACATCTGTCTCAGATCGTCCTGCTAATTTCAAGTTACTACAAACTCCTTTAATTCCCTGCCAGAGCTTACAAATTCATATTTTTTTTAAACCACAGGCTAGCCAGCTCCACAGCCTTGAATTAAACATGCAGTAAGTACAGAAATGTTAAAAAAGGAAGGTCAGGCTGTGTTTCACAATGCACACAGCTACAGCCCAGCAGGAAGGAAGACAGGGAGACAGTCCCCTTGGTGGAAGGGGGACACACAACCCGCCCAACCCCTGTGCCACAGGACAACAGGACATGGGAGCACATGGGGAATAAGTGGTGAAAAGCCCACCTCCCCTGCACTCCCTAGCACAGCACCTGCTTGGCACAGTGAGGGGGAAATAGCTCCAGTGCAATGCAGCTCAGGATCAGGGTCATAGAATCATTTGGGTTAGAAAGGACCTTCAAAGGCCATCTAGTCCAACCCCCCTGCAATAAGCAGGGACATCTTTAGCTACATCAGGTTGTTCAGAACCACATCCAGCCTGGCTTGGAATGTCTCCAGGGATGGTGGTGCATCCACCTAGGCAACCTATTCCAGTATTTAACCATTCTCACAAACTGGTCCTGTCCAGGACAGCACAGCCAGACCACCTAGCCTTCCTCCTATCCTGCAACCACAGCATCTGTCTGGGTCTCCTTTTTCCCAGAGACCCAATTTGCACCCACTCACCCATTAGCGGTCCCAGCTGGTCCCAGGCATGTCTCAGC
>NW_009918048.1:5682-6391 GCF_000696875.1 Nestor notabilis | reverse complement strand
AGTTTTAATCTCCTAATTGGCAAATCCCTATGGAAAAGCACTTATAAAGATACTGGTGCTCTCAGGGGGTTCTTCTCCAATGAAAGGGCTCATGAAGGTGCATGTTCTGGCAGTTGCTGTGCTATCTGTGCAGTGGGGATCAGACTGCTGCATCCCTGCCAGTGGGGCTGCTCCTCAGCAGGTTCCAGATCCTTGGAGACAGGGCACTTGGGGGCTGGCATAAGGGCTTTGGGGGGGGTGAGCAACAGTGGGTGGGGGAAAATAGGATCCTGGTTTTATCCACAGGTAGCATAGAGTTGCAGTAATGCCAAGGACAGTGATAAGGGCAGCAGGAACTGAGATCAGGTAGAGTCTGGTGTAGTCTGGGTCCAGACGTTCTCCAAGTCTTATGACCCATGAGGGTGGCTGAGAAACAGAATGCGAAATGGGGAAATGACCAACCTTTGGCAGCAAATGCACCTGCAGAAGCATTCCTCCAGTCCCTGCACTTTCTCACCTGTTTGGCAGCAGGGGGGACTCAAAGCTCCTGTAAATCAGCATCATTGAATGGAGTAAATTTACACTGATTTATGCCTGTGAAAGATCTGTCCAGAGAGAAAAAGCTGTGCGTTCTGTTTCTGGACAGGAACAAATTGAAGAAAAGCACAGTCAGAAAAGCTGGGGTGGAACAACCAGTTCTCTGAAGATCCTCCTCCTCATGCTCCCCAAC
>NW_009918048.1:436-5651 GCF_000696875.1 Nestor notabilis | reverse complement strand
CTCCCCTCGGAAGAGCTGCCCATGGCAGCAGCTGCAGATCGGGACCCTGCAAGAAGAGAGCATCCTCCCCTTCACAGACCCTATGTCCCTTCCTATATATGGGATCTGAGGCTTAAATAAATATGCGACTATGTAAATAAATACAAAGTGTGGAGCTTGAGAGGCAGGTTAATAGCTGGGGAAGCCGGGCTTGACCTTGGTGACATTTCAAATTAGTTCTGCTGCGTTGGGCTGGTGCTTTGAAGGGATTTGCGCTCAGGCTGGATATGGAAAGAAATGTTAAAATTCATCATGTGAATGAAGAGGCTCTTTGGAGCTTCCTTCCTCCTGGGGAGAGATCTCCACCTCCTCCAGCATCCTGGGGTGAATGTCCAAGCCCAGGAGGTGCTGAGGAAGGTGGCAGCTCAGTGGTGGGCATGAACACTGCTCTTACCCTGACATAGCTCCCGGAGATGTGGAGACAGGCAGGCTGGGAGCAGACATGGAGCATCATCCCCAGGACATGAGCCCCATGGTGGCCACCAGGCTGGCACAGCTGGATCCTCTCCTGCCTTGGGTGAATCACTCAGACATTGGGGCAAGTGTGTAATATATCTGCACATGTACGTTAGAGAGAGATACACTTGCCTGCATATGTAATATATAGACATGTGCATGCACAGAGATAAAATTCATTAGAAGTGGGCAGAGAATATATTACTAGTGCTTAATACAAGCACTGAAAGGCAAGTAGATGGCAGAAAAGAATACATTACAAGAACCAAAGGGGTCATTTGTACAGGTCTAATTTGGCCCTCTTGTAAGCGTGTGTCATGATACAGGTTTTAATTACCCTAACCCATGCTGGCCTTCCTGCAGGGTCACATCTCTGACAAGGGAGCAGCTGTCTGCCAGGGCAGTCTTCAGCTCTCAAGCATGAGGCATATTAATTCCCTGGTGAACTGATCGGGCAGTTTTTAATGTGGAAGGCAAAAAAAAGTTTCCTGCTCAGTCTGGGGAATGGCTGGAATTTTCCTATGGAAGTTCAGACCCAGGCAAGCAGCATGCCTGGAGAGTTTCAGCTGGTCCAGCTGCCTTGCTCTCTGGCTGGATGCTCAAGGTGATAAGGAGTCCTGTGAGGGGGGTGCTCTGCATCACTTGGGGCCACTGCCTCTGCCTGGGAGAGCTGAGCATGGCCGGCTTCTCAGAGCCTGGCCCTTACAGGCACTTTCTGTGCTAAGAAGGATGCTGTAATGAGCATGAAGCCAGACGGCATCACTGTGATCACCCAGGGAGTGCTGGCCCTAGGCAAATGAGCCCGTTTTTAACAGCCCCACACTGCCCATCGCCAGCTCGCCCTGCTCCCCTTCAAACTTTCCCTTCCTTGAGCCTGGACTTAGTTGTTTTCCTTCCTCATTAAGAGGCTCTTACCAGGGCCTGGTGAATGGAGAAACACTAGCAGGGCTTGTTTCTCTGGCATCATCCTGACGCAGAGCTGCTCCTCCAGCCTGCCAGGGACCAGTGCCACTGTTTGTCACTGTGCTGGGTGGTGGCAGCCGTGGCAAACAGCGAAAGGGTGGGAAGGGGAGAGAGGAGGCTTTTTGTTCCTTCCACAGGAGGAAAACTTCCTGACTGCTGTGAATGGCTGTGCAGGAAGATGCTGCAGGACCTCAGGGTGTGCAGGGTTTGGGCTCCCAAGGTTCTCAGCCTCTGTGGAGGACTGGGTAGATGCATTCGGATAATTTTGGCTGGTGGAGTGACTCAGCCTCCTGACAGCCCTCCAAGACCTTTGCCACTCTACCTAAACAGGGATTATTTCATCCTCTCAGAATGGCTTAAGCACTAATAAAAGGCATTAAAAATTAATTTTCCACACTGTCTGTTGGTGTTTCTTCCATCCCTGGAACGTGCTCAACAAGCAGAACTGATAAGCAAAACCCAGACAACATCCTCCATGCTAATGCCCCTCGTGCAGGCGTGCTCCCCCCAGCCCAGCGTTCATCATTAGGGGGTGACTGTGCAATTATTAACATTCCATCTTTCTCCCTTTCTTAAAAAAAGAAAAGGAAAGATTTTGTTGGCAGCTTGGTGATTTGCTACTGGTGTCAGGCCTGCTTCTCTCTCCTCATGTCAAACAACATATGCAAAGGAAATTTATACACATGCACACAAGCATCACTGTATACAGTGGTCCTCTGGACAAGACTCTTCCATCTCCTGATGGCCAGGAGGGAGGTTTCTGGGCTATGAGCTGCACAGGAGAGGGGAAGCAAAAGGAGTGGGAGTAAAAGCAGACCAGGATCAGAGAAGGGCTGCAACCCAGCTGGGCTCAGCAGCTCAGCCTGGGGTTATATTAGGGCTGATGGCAACTCCTTGTTCAGGTCAGAAACTGGCCAGAAAGTTTTTTTAACCCCTTCTGCTGGCTGACAGGGTCTTGGCTGCATCTTTATCTGTGACCAGGTGGCTGTTGTCAGCCATCTAAACAGAAAAGGCAACTCATGGACCCCAAAGTGACCTTGCAAAACAGCACCTGGCCCTGCCCTGCTGCATGGGCACGGGTCCAGGGAAACACCAGAGCTGGGTGCAGGGCAGAGCCCGTCTGGGTGCAGGGATTGCTGGCCCACAGAGATGGGGGCACTGGTCCGGGAAAGGCATGGGTGCCCCATTCCCAGCCAGCATCACTGCTACGCCTGCCTCATTCGCCTTGGATCCACCCAATTACAGCTAATTAGCTTTTCTGCCATAAAACCCTAAGGAGACAATGGAGAAAAGCCTCCTGCCTTTGACAGTAATGAAGTTAAATAGATATTTATTTATCCTTTTATTAGACAAACCAATTATAATTTTACGCTTGAAATAGCTAATTTTTAAATGTGATGTCGAAGCATATGTATATACCAACGTAATATATAGCCAGACCTGGCCTCTAACAATCCTGCCTCATTAACAGCACGGCTAAGTTGGTATTTAAATATACTCTAATGCACCCATTCATAAAATGATAATTAAAAATACGCTGAAATGCAGCTATTAAGACAGAGATCCTGGTTATTTATAGACTCTGTTTTCAGTTTCGAATGATAAAATCCTGAGTAATTGCTTGGACTGGTGAAGTTTTGCTTCCCCCTGTGCTCTGACCCACCCTGGCTGGGAAAGCAGAGGCTGGCATTTCCCAGCGAGCATGCCATCCATCTGCACAACCATGGAAGGCTGTGGAGGGATCCGCAGAAGAGAGGAGCTTGGCACATTACTGAAGCTCATGCATGCTTTCCCCCCTCTTGCAAGATGAGCAATGGCCATCAGGCCTCTCCAGAAAGTTTATGTCAAACAGCAGGAAGAGGAGAAAAGCTGCTGGAGACTGCAAAGCAAACACCCGGGCACTGAGGCTCCTACAGAAACACTGGAGAGGTGGATGTGTGGCTCCCCACTGCAAGACTGGAGAAAGGAGGGGATTTACCCATTTTCAGACAGCTGGAAAGCAAAGAGCCAAGTGGCAGGTCAGGCTTGGAGCTCTCCAAGCTGTTTGCTGTCCGTCCCCACATTGCCTGTCCCACTCCACTTGGGCTCTCGCACAGGTTCCCAGCACACACTGGTAACCATGGCCCTGCCACCCCCATCCTTCCCAGCTGGAGCGGGTTCTGGTTTCCCTGCCTCTCCCTGCCATCTGGACATGGGGCCGGGTGGCTGGAGCCCATCTGACTCCTCAGCCAAATGCTTGATACCAGAGATCATAGAGGGACTTTAAAAAAATTAATTTTGCTGGCTATAAAGCTCAAGAAAGTGCAATTCAGCGCTCAGCTCAGCTGGCCATGGCCCTGGGCAGGATGTACCACAGCACCGTGCAGCCCCGCAGCCTTTGGGGCCATCTGGCCCGGCAGCCCCAGCCCCAGCCCACCCCGGGTCCTGATGCTGCTGATCCTGCCCAGTCCTCTGGCTTGTCATCAATTCCCCTCTTCCCACAAGACTGAGGGCCTCCTGCTCGCATTTCTAAAGGCAGGCAAGAGTAATTTGGGAAATGAGAAATTTGCTTTAAAATGTGATTTCAGGCATCTCACACCTAGTCAGGAATTTCAGCTAATTCTGCTGAATATTTCTAGTTGGAGACATTATTACTTCAGGGCTAGAGGCACAGAGCAATACTCGAGATGTTGGCAGCTTTGCGCCCTGCAGCCCAGGGGTTGGGGCACAGGGTATCATCTCAAGGATATAGGCTACCCTTTTCCAGCCCATCCTCAATGTCTTACGGAAGTGGAGCTCTGAAAGTGATGGGTATGTTTTGGTGAGACAAAGGTAGTGAATGCCCTGGGGTGAGACTGGCTCCCAGGGCAGCATCCCAGGAGGAAACAAGGCCAGGTTTACTGGACCCTTCTGCAGGATGCTTTGCTCCTGGCAAAACGCAGGCAGAGCACACATTCAGCTGAATGTGGGGATTTAATGGGTTCTGGCCTGTTCCTCATCGTTTTGTTGTGGCACGTGATCCCTGTAAGTGAATGAAAATTAGCTTCAGAGTTGCTCTAATCTCCATCCTGGTGGCACTAAGCCTTGAAAGCCCTTTTTCCCTCTCACACCTGGATCCACCAGCCCACATGCTACAGGGTGGACGTAGACTCACATCTGTTATGCTCAAACCAGCCCTTCTCCAGGTCTGTGGCCTAGCTGGACCAGACCGGGCTGAAAGAGACAAGCAGTGGCACAGTGAGGCCACTCCATCTCCAAAACCCATCAGCTCCTTTGGAGGTCTTGCTCTTTTTTGGGGTCCTAAAGGCTCCATGGGGAATGACCCAGAACAGCTCAGTTTAATGGAGTAAAGCAGGAGGTCCAGCAGACCCACTGGGCATTCCCCAGGGGTTTCCCAGGGCAGAGAGGATGCTGTGGCAGCATTTTGGGCAGAAAGCAGAAAGAGGGTAGAAAACAGCACTTGCCCCTCATGAAGGGCAGCCAGAAGCACTGTCCCAGCTGGAGTGCAGAGATGAGCCTTGGGCCGCTGAAGATTTGGAAATGGCAGTAGAAGATGGGGCTCCACATGTGCTGAAGCTGCTGAGCCTGGTGGAGATGCAAGGCATTAGGAAGAAAGTAGCCCGTCCGGGAAAGAGCCAGATGGCAGTGCCGGCAGGGAAGCAGATGGGAGATGTAAAACATCCTGCACATCCAAGAGTGCTGAGCCCCCTGGTTCTCTGGCTGCGTGGAGGGATGCCCTGCAGCCCCAAGAGACAGGACCGTGGAGCTGGCAGTGCAG
>NW_009918048.1:0-308 GCF_000696875.1 Nestor notabilis | reverse complement strand
TCTCTCCCTGCCGGGGCAGCCCCGACTCCCCAGAGATGGCTGTAGCCCCTTTTGGGGGACACCATATGCTGGGTGTCCCCAGTTTGCTTGCTGGCCCCTCAGTTCAGTTGGGCTTTGTGGGAACATGGTGGGACCGCATCCTCTGGGGGCTGGGACCATGCCGGAGGGGTGACTTCCATCCCTGCCTTCACGCAAAAGAAGCCCAGGGCTGGTGACCTGACTTTACCCAGCCCTCAGCTGCAGTCACCGCATGCCCGGGGCTGTCCCCGCGCTGTCCCCGCTCGGGGCCGGGCCGCTGCCCGCCGGCA
>NW_009918047.1:0-5459 GCF_000696875.1 Nestor notabilis | reverse complement strand
GTCACCACCGGGTGCCGGGTCCTGCCCCGCGTGGGAGCAGGGTGTGGGGCTGAAAGCACCCAGCTCCCGACCAGAGTGTGAGCGCAGTTCCTTCGGGGGGCTTTGGGGGGGCTCAGCCTTTTTCAGTCCCTGGGGACAATGGTGGGACAGAGGAACAAGGCCTGAGGTGGCCATTCCTTCTCCTTGGGCCATGCCATCCCCCCACATCACCCCCCTGCCCGGGGTGGGCAGCCCCACAGACCAGTGGCCCCAGCACTGTCGGTGGGGTCCTGACGTGGCACTGTGCGATATAGGGGTCCCTGCAGGCACAGCGGCCCCAGCCATAACATAGCTCCCACCGGCACCCCGTTAGCACCATGGGATCCCCATGCACCACCCCACACCCTGCGGTCCCCAGCAGCCCTGTGAGCACCCTGGAGGTACCTGCCTGGCCAGATCCGGGATCGGAGTAGGGAAGCTCTTTCTGGAACGGCGCTGAGCGTGTGTGGGGAGGGGAAGGGTAGTTTGTTCTGTTCCCAGTAACTGGGTGAGTCTGGCAAACAGCTCCCGGAGAGGTTCTTGTCTGCGCACATGCACACACACGTTCAGGTTGAACAATAAAGGCGGGGCAAATCCTGCAGTGAGAGCAACGGAGCTGGATTCCTCCGCAAGCAACACCAGCAGCTCCTGCGGCGCTGAGCGTGTGTGGGGAGGGGAAGGGTAGTTTGTTCTGTTCCCAGTAACTGGGTGAGTCTGGCAAACAGCTCCCGGAGAGGTTCTTGTCTGCGCACATGCACACACACGTTCAGGTTGAACAATAAAGGCGGGGCAAATCCTGCAGTGAGAGCAACGGAGCTGGATTCCTCCGCAAGCAACACCAGCAGCTCCTGCCCAGGTGATGCTCCGTCCCTTGCATGGGTGGCTCTGGATGCAGCAAACCCTGGGCAAGACCAGGGCAGCCGGGGACCGACACCGGGCTCAGCAATCCCCCAGCTGCAGGTCAGCCAGCACCCATTGCTAAGAGCCACAGGTTATGCAACTACAATCCACTTTGTACATTACTTCTGCCTTAGTAATAGTTTTGCAACAGCTCATCGGTATCTCCAACCTACAGCAACTTGCAGCCACCGCCCTGCTGGCACTGCGGTGTCCTGGATTAGACCTCTCCCAAACTGTGGCACAGACCGGGTGGCAGAGCATGGAACAGCAGGACCCTGCCCCCTGCCGCCTCCTCATGGGACCTGGGATGTGTCCCTAAGAGGGAGATCCCTTGTCCCTCTTCCCAGAGCCTCTCGGGAGGGTGCCCCGCTCAGCCTCCCCCTGTGACAGCCCCATCTCATGTCCCCGCAGCCCAGCCAGGAATGTGTTTCCTCTTGCCTGGGTTCACCCAGCCAGACACACCACGGGGCTTCCCGGTGCTCCCATGCGGCGCCTCGCCGGGGGCACCCATCCCATGGGGACACGTTTGAAGAGCCCTGCCGGGTGCTCGGTGCTCTGAGAGCTTGGCTCCCGCACTCGTGGCACACAAGGAGCCGCTTACCCAGCAGCTTTTGGGTTCCAGGAGGTCACATAAAGCGTGTGAGGTTTGCTGGGGTGGGAACACCAGCAGGGAGAGGCCACAGCAATGGGAGCCCAAGAGACCCAAAGCAAACACTCATGGGGACGTGGGGGTGCGGAGCAGGGTGAGCCCGGGGAGAGGGTAGACAGGGACCCTCCTCCTGAGTGCCAACAAGGCGAGGGCTCTGGAACCAGGAACCTCCCCTGACCCCAAGTGCCTCTGCATGGTCCTATCAGCAGGATCAGGAATGTGAGCTATGCTGCAGGGAACCGGAGCTGCAGGCAGGAATCTGGGGGCTGCGGCTTCACGTTGAAAACCCAAGAGAGAGGGAAGATGTTGAGAACCATCAGCAGGTCAGACTTCTTGCAGAGGCAGCAGCTCCCTGCCCCTGTAATGATCGAGTGAAGAGTGGGGCCAGATGCCTCCAGCAATCTCTGGCCTCCAATTCTGGTATTTCAAGAGAGGCCACGGGGAGAAAGTTCAGGTGTCTTTTGGCATTGGCAGATTTTCCCTAAGGCAGTAGGGTGGGAAATGGAAACACCCTGTGTTTTGCAGTGCTGAGCTGGGGATTTGGGCATCCCAGCAAGGGGCACGTCCCGGTGCCTCCTCCAGCATCCGTCTGATGAGTGATCCGGCGTGGGCACAGGGACAAGCTGACAACGTGCTTCAGCAGCTCTCGGCACCGGGGAGCCCTCGGAGGAGCTCTGGGTACATGACCAGGGTATGTCACCCTGCCCCAGGCTGGTGGGTGACGGGTGACAAGCTTCAGTGCTGGATGTGATCACTAAAACCAGTGGCCTGACCTTGGATCTTTCCTAAAGGAAAATCCCGAGCAGTGGAGCAGGCAGCTGCCAAACCAGCAGGAAAACCTCAGAGTCTCTTTAAAAGGGTCTTAAACTGGGCACCCCAGGAGGCAGCCACTGGCCAGGGCTGGGAGCCAGCCCTGCCTTCGTCTCCAGCTCCCTGCCTGCCAGCAGCATCCCATCCATCCCGCTCCAGGGCCGCGTCCGCAGGGAGGAGACCTCCCCAGCAAGTGCTGGGTCATGGGAGCGCGGGAGCCTGGGAGCCGGCATCCCTGGACACGAGTCAGAGAGTTTCTCTTCAATTCCCAGCAAAGAGGGTTTTCAGAATTCCCAGCAAACAGGCGAGGAGCTTTCGGGCAGGGAACAAACAAGCCCCCGCTGGGAAGGATGGGCTACCCCCAACCTGTGCCGCTGCACACGTGAACCGCGCCACATCCCTGGCTGAGCTGGAGTTAGGGATGGTTTTGTTTCAAATCCCCTCTCCTCAAAACTCAGGGGCCCTTCTGGGCACCCCACAAGCATATTCCATCACTTTAATGATGCAAAGTCTGGAAATACTCAGCTTTTATCGTGACATCCCCCAGTTGATTTGCTTTACCACCAACACCAGTGCTACTTCTTAACCCAGTGCTGTGCATCCTCCAGCCCCCCACTTCTGCAGCACCAGCCAAGGCAACCTCAGCTCCACTTGGTGGGGGCACAGAAACACATCAAAGAGAAGCCAAATCCTCCTGTTTGCCCAGCCAGCCACTGCTGATCCCCAGCCTGGATGGTGCAAGACACCCAGAGCTTTGCAGGGCGGCTGCAGTGGTTGCTCTGAGCGAGATAAAGCAGCACAACAAATGGCAACTGGATCATCAGGTCTCTCACAACAGGCAGCAGCTCCTCTGCTACTTTGATGCGCAGAAGCAGGGCAGGAGGGCAGGGTGGTTGCTCTGCTCTCACCTCTGCTGTGATCAGTGCTTGCAGCTGGGGAACACCTCAGGGTTTTGCTAATTGAGGACAGGCTTGATCAAGAGCAGGCAACATTGCTTGAAAACAAGCAGCCCAGCCCTAGTTCTTTAAATCAGAGGCAATGGCTTGCACGCAGAGAACAGCTTCTAGCCTCAGATGTTAAAGGCTTTAGTAAAGAAAAATTCATGTGGAAGTGTTCAAGGCCAGGCTGGACACAGGGGCTTGGAGCAACCTGCTCTAGTGGAAGGGGTCCCTGCCCGTGGCAGGGGGTCGGAGCTGGATGAGCTTTAAGGCCCCTTCCAGCCCAAACCAGCAAGCACAGCAGTAAGAGTGGACAGAAGGAGGGCAGAGACCAGCACAGCTTCACTTAAAAAGAGATGGGAGAAATCCACCTGTATTTCATCTCTCCAAACTGGTGTCAGCGTGCCCAGAGTCCCAGGCTGGTGGCAGGGGTCCCCCCAGGGCTCCTCAGCCATCCCCACCCTTGTAGGGTAGCTGGTCCAGTCCCTGTCCTCCCATACGGATGCTGCAGCATCCTGCTTGCCCTCAGCATCCCCCTCCAGCACATGCAGGCTGGTTCCTTTCCCCAGGGTGGACTGTGGGAAGGAGCTCAGCTCTGCCCCGTGAGCCTTTCCAGGGGGAGCTGCTTCACTGGGTCAGGCGTGCTGCAAAGTGGCAGTAGCTGCAGTGACCTGCCACCAAGAGCACCCTGCTCCAAAAGGACACGGCGGTGGCATCTCCATCCCCATCCCACGTCCTTCCCAGCAGACACAGCAAGCGCTCATGGAAGACAATAATGATCACCCCCTCTAAATAAAGCGAATCCAGCAACAGCTCGAGCTGCATGTTCAATGTTCATGTTACTTACGAGTGCATTTGCCATGAAATTATTGTTAATTATTCATCCCAGCTAATGCTCAGTTACCGCTGATGGCCTTGGAAATTGCTGCACTGCCTGAGTCATGGCAGAACGCGACATATTACAGCAATAAACAAGATCATATTCTGCCATTTAATGTTATTGTTTAATCAATGGTTGGGGTGGTTTTCCTCTCCTTTATTTGGCTGTTTTGCTCAGGTGTTTTCCTCTGGCCAGGCAGGAAGAGCCGGCAGCCCACAGCAAGCCTCACCCTGCACCACAGTGGTGCCACAAGGTGCTTTTGTCCCCACTCAGCTAATGAGTGTTATTAATGACGATCACACCGGTCTGAAATAGTCCTGTAAAACAGCCTGAAATAGCCTCCTGAAATAGAGGCTCATGTAGGGTGAGGGATAGGGACAGGGATTCCCTGGGGGGTCGAGTCCTCACTGGCCCCTCTTCCCTCTCCAGCACCTTCGACCTGGTTTGAATACTTGTGGCATGTTTAAATTGTCCCCGGCAGCTCACAGCCGCAAAGGGCTCTGCCACCCATGGGTCCGCAGGGACGTTCACACCTCTGGGTGTGCCTGCCTGTGCCCAGCAGCCCATTTGAAATGGAGAATTCATGTATTTATTGTAAAGCCTGGGATTGCAGGGACGGAACGACGCTGCCCTCTGCTCCCTGCAGCCAGTGCCTGGTGACCGCAGCAAGGGTTTTGCCATTGCTGGGTGCAAGAACAAGCCTTGCTTTGTCACCATGTTGCTCCGAACCCAGCCCAGAGCTGCCCGTGGCAGTGATGTCTTTCCAGGGGTGGATGCTCTTGGCAATGTTGCGCCCAAGGAGCAGGAGAACAACTGCTCTGTCCATCACTTCTAAGGGATAGGACTTTCTGTTCATTGCAAGGATATCCCCAGGACCAGCGCAATCTCTGGGTACCACTGCTGGTCCACAGCCACCACAGAGCTGCTGGTCCCTGTGGGCTCTTGAGGACTGCACATGTCCTACAGGATCTGGTTGTATCCCAAATTCAGCAGAACAACACAACGTGCCTTCCCCAGGACAGGAGAGGCAGAGAGCCCCTGGGCACAGCCGGAACCCGAGGTGCTGCCACCCCCAGTGCTCCTGCACCACTGGGACGGAGGAGGAGGAAGAAGAGGAGAAGGGGGGTGAAGGCGAGCGGCTCCTAGAGCTGCCCAAAGGAAGCTCTAGGGAAGAGTCTCCTCTTTGGGCGGCGTGTCAGGGCTGGCGGCCGTGGCGGGGATGGAGGCTGTGGGGAGTTTGTAGTCCTCACCATGGAAAACCTGC
>NW_009918046.1:0-1129 GCF_000696875.1 Nestor notabilis | reverse complement strand
CCCCATTGTGACGTAACCCCCCCCATGGACAATGTGCCACCCCTCCCCCCCCACACCCACACGTGTCCCCTCCGGGCTAATCCTGCCCATAGGGATTATCCCTATGGATGGAGGGAGGGATAATCCTGCCCCCCCCCGGCAGGGTCAAGCAGGGACACGGAGGTCTCATGGGGGTCCCATAGGGGTCCTATAGGGGTCTGATGGTAAATGTGTACACATATAGAGAGGTGCACGGGTGTACATGTATGTGCATATACGGGTGTATGGGGGTACATACATGTTCATACATGTCCATATACACGTGTATGTGCCTACATACGGGTGCATGGATGCACATACATGTCCATACGTGTCCATATACACGTGTATGTGCCTACATACGGGTGCATGGATGCACATACATGTCCATACGTGTCCATATACACGTGTATGTGCCTACATACGGGTGCATGGATGCACATACATGTCCATACGTGTCCATATACACGTGTATGTGCCTACATACGGGTGCATGGATGCACATACATGTCCATACGTGTCCATATACACGTGTATGTGCCTACATACGGGTGCATGGATGCACATACATGTCCATACGTGTCCATATACACGTGTATGTGCCTACATACGGGTGCATGGATGCACATACATGTCCATACGTGTCCATATACACGTGTATGTGCCTACATACGGGTGCATGGATGCACATACATGTCCATACGTGTCCATATACACGTGTATGTGCCTACATACGGGTGCATGGATGCACATACATGTCCATACGTGTCCATATACACGTGTATGTGCCTACATACGGGTGCATGGATGCACATACATGTACACGTATGTGCGCACACACGTGTATTCTAATGGGGTTCCCTGGAGGGAGCCGCCATCTTGAGGCGAGGCGGCGGCGCCGTAAAACAAGATGGCGGCGCCCACTTCACCCACCGCCGCCGCCTTTTCTCCGCCACGTTTCCACCACGACCGGGGCCCGGCGGCTCTAGGGAGGCTTCTTACCCACCGTTAAGCTTCTCCGCTACCGGACTGACGCTACCGGTAACGGGGAGGGCAGCGGGGACAACGGGCTGGGCGGCGGGTGGATAGAGGCCGCCATTGCGTACGGCTC
>NW_009918045.1:6939-17980 GCF_000696875.1 Nestor notabilis | reverse complement strand
TGCCGGCTGGGCTTGAACCACGACACAAAGTCAAACAGACTCCATGAAAGAGCTAAAGGAAAGTTTCTAATTAGACAGACATATATATATATTCAGATCTGAGAAATATCAAAACATTTGCAACTCTTTTTTTAGAACAGACTTTTCAATATAGTCCATAGTCTTCTTATATAAAGATGAGGAAGGGAACAACAAACAATTTATAGCACAAAGCACAGACTTCTGTTGATGAACAGTAACATAAGACTGAGAAATGAGAGAAGTTCTAATCGACACTAGAGACAAGGAGAGGAGGAAAAAAAAAAACCCACCATCTTTAAAAAGGTATCAAAGTCCATTTCCTCCACCTTCTGAAGCAGTTGTTGGATCTTTGGCCTGTTTTGCATTGAAAAAAGGATGGTCTTTCTGGTGGCAAGCTGTGGCTCAGGAAACCTGAGATTCAGCTATCAGCCTTGAGAGGGCTCCTGTGTGTTCAGGGACAAGGTATCCAATAAGTGCTTTTCATATTAATTAAGGATAATAAAACTTGCTTTCTTCTTCCCTTACCTACACAAGGACCTGGAACAGCTGGCTCAGATGTGAGAGAAATTCCACTAAGCTGTAAGAGCCTTGTACTTGTCTCAGGAGACAGAGAATATCTCTCCAGATTTTCTTATCACATGTACCAGTATCTCATACAAGGAGCCTCCAGTCTCAGATAGAGCATGGGTGTGCTATGGAAATACAAAGATTAAATGTTCTGTTTACTACTTCAGTAATTTACAGCTTTTACACATAGCCAACAAAAAGTCATTGCTTATGCTAAAGTTTTAAAGGTTACTCTAAAAGTTTATAAAACAGGTCAAGTACACTTTTTACCCAGACATTCGTAACAAATCTGCTTCACTATTGCTTGATATTCTTCAAATTTATATTTTCTATCAATTTAAATAAAACTTCTGGCTAACACGACCCAGCTGTGTCGGTTGATCAGTAGAAGGCAAAAAAAACCATCCTGAAATTGTGCCAGGAAATGAGTTACTCACTTTACCGTGAATCTGTCACACTGCAACATTAGTGTGTCTGTGGGATAGCAGAAACAGCTTAATTCACCTCCTTTGCTTGAGACGTTTGGGAGCAGTAAAAACACAGTGTCACCAGAGACACCAGGAAATGAAAAAAAGAATGTTGCAGGTGTTTAAAATAGAAATATCTTTTTTCATAGGTCTATGTTTTATAGGCAATTATTTACTTAGAAATAGTTCTTGCAGTGAATTTTTGCAACCACAGCTTAGGCAGTACTTCTGTAGATAAATGGTTAAGAGCTATTTTTCCATAAATTAACGAGAAAGAAAACCCATAAAATTTATCATCAGGCTTCAAAAGTGTTCTATTTTCAAACAGTACAAATTGTGACTGGCTTGGCACAATATGGTATTTAATTTTCTTTAATGTATGTGTGTGCACAAATTGCATTTAGGTAACTGGGATGCTGTCAGTCTGAAGATAATTCTACATACACTTTAACAGGTAGAAAGCAAAGGTCTCTGATAACATCTGAACTATTTCTAAAGATGAACTTTTTATTCAAGCACCATTCAAGGAAACAGGATGAAATGTTAACAGGTAGGTTCTCGGCTAGATCTGAGATTTTATTTTTTAACCATGGCTTGATTCAAAAAAGAAATGCTCAAAATAAATATATGTAGTTTTTAAAACAATCTTCCTAGATTTTTATTACATACAGCTTTCATGGAAACCTGATGAGTTGCTCCCACTAAGAATAATGTCTGTATTTGTACCCCGCCATTGAAACATGACACAATGTGGTACAAATTCAGGAGAAATCTGGGCAATTTTTATCTGTGTTAGGTACAGCTATTCCGTAAATATTTTTGTTCTATTTTCTCCCCTTTCATCTTTGAAACTTTTTGGAAGTAAAACACAGTAGCCAGATCCTAAGCAGGAGCTATATATATACTGCTTCACTGCCTTCTTTACAACTATATCCTCATGCACCATCTGAACATCAACTTGACACCAATTAAGTGTGTATATACGAACTGACTATACGATTTCTATCTATTTTATTTTAAAACCACCTTTTTGTTTACTTTATTCCTTAATAATGATTGGAGACCACCCAGTTAAAATGGCACTCTGAATCACATTTTAGAATTATCATAATGTGCTTTCAGAGCAGTTATATTAGCATACATGATCAGAAATCATGATTGGGGTGACATGGAGCAATGTCAGTTGAACCTGTGATTGCCTCTTTCACCAACTTGAATCTCGATCACACAATAAGTGTCAGGCATAAAATAAGAATTTGGTGAGAAAGAAAAAAAATAGACAGACATTTGATGTGTAATACAGTGATACAATAGAGAGGACACAAGTAATGGAGAGGGAACTATTAGATGTCTGGTGAAGAGATGGTCTACTTTGTACTTATGATAGTGCCCCTTGCAGCTGTCACACACACTCACAAAATACTTAAGACAGAGAAGAACAAAATTACACCCATCAGTGGAATGCAAATAATACATGAGACAGCTTGGAAGGAATGGAAATTTGAAATGTAGTGATGGCACTTGTGTTAGAAGCTGTGAGCCACTGACAAACGGCCAAAATCAGAATAATGTATTCTGCTCTGCCAGTTAGCTAAGAGCAGCCCCTGCACTTTCAAGCTCTGAAAGGGATATGGTCTAGAATTAGAGGGGAATTCTACCCAAAATTTGTGCAATCAATCAGCAATGATTAGCAGTTGACCCTGAACCTTCCATTTTCATAGTCTGTTTTATAAAGATGATTTAAAGGAGAAGCTGGGCTTTGCCTTTTTTATAGATATGAGCCTTAGATATAGTTGCAGTGATTTAGAAAAACTAATTTTATTAAAATATACAATGCTATATTATTAGCATATACTTAGAACAGAAGTTAGCGATACGTTTTTGAATATTATTACCCTAGTACTGTGCAGAAAAATCAAAGGCAAGACAGAGTATTTAAGCAGGATGATTTTTCTGAAATTATGGTAGAACATAAACATACTGCATCTGAACTGATAAGCAGGAAGATAATCATAAGGACATAATAGTCAAAAATTACTGACGTCTCAGCAGTAGGTGACACTGATCTAAGGTCAATAAGGCTTAAGGATCTGAAAATGAATGATAGACTAATTCTGGGTTACACAGCAAATTCTCAATAACATTTTGTTGCTGATAGATGTCTGTAGAGAAAAAGTTAGAAAGCACCAGTATCCCAGCCGCTCGTCTGCAGACTGTGGAAAGAATGTATGTGTGGAGCTCCTATTTTTCTTTCAAGGAAAAGCCACTCCTGCTAGCTCATGCCATCTGCAATGGCAGTGTCAACTAATATGGCAGATTTTGCACTAAAACTATTGAGGGATACATACAAGATATCTTTCAAAAGCCCTGCTGTGGGTAGTCATGTCCAGCAGAAAGCTAATGACAAGTAACCAAGGAGGAAGAGATAAAAGGTTGAGACTCAGCCGAACAGTTTGGAAAATTGACATATATATATAAATCTTTACAGAGAGAAATCTTAGCTATGTGCATTTGAGGATCAAGATAAATAATGAATGTGATATCAGTGATCTTTCTCAGAAGTTCTTGGTAGTTTCTTAGATGAGGTTGGAATACTTCAGATTGATTAATCTGAAAACAGTATAATATAACCTAAATAAAAGACATTAAAAACATTTTGGGATATATTGAAGTATAAACCAACACAAGTGTATGCATATCCTTTATGCATATCCTTTATCCTTTCTTTTCTTCATGTGAATTTATTGCAACTTTCATGATATTTGCTGTAGTTAAAATCTCCTGGAATCATCTGATCACTTGGAAATTCAACATTTGCTAAAAATAATTAGATGATACATAATTATGAAGAAAAGCCAAGACCAAAAAAAGATAATCAACCAAATACACATCAAGATACAGCAAATACACTACAAGGATGCTGGGGAGTGACTCTTCATCAGGGACCGTAGTGATAGGACAGGAGGTAATGGGTTCAAACTTAAACGGGGGAAGTTTAGATTAGATATAAGGAAGAAGTTCTTTACAGTGAGGGTGGTGAGGCACTGGAATGGGTTGCCCAAGGAAGTTGTGAATGCTCCATCCTTGGCGGTGTTCAAGGCCAGGTTGGACGGAGTATTGGGTGACACGGTTTAGTGCAAGGTGTCCCTGTCCATGGCAGGAAGGTTGGAATCAGATGACCTTAAGGTCCTTTCCAACCCTAACTATTCTATGATTGTGTGATTATGAAGAGCTTACAGATAATAATCTCTTATAATTATTGTAATAGACAGATAAAAAAAATTAGTTCTGAAGTCACCTAGCAAAACAAATCAAGCTCCTTTCACGCCCTTCTTACAATCCTTTGGGAACAAAGGGTGAAATAGGGGTCTTATACGGATGTATACAGCACAGTCTGATCTAATAGAGCACTCCGCAACAAAATAATTTTGCAGAACCTGAATATATTATTTTAACTGATGTTCACCATAAAAGGGACGGAGAAGCTTCCCCTCTGGAATCCCTTGAAAGGTTTGGGGATAGAGGGGCTCAGAAGAGGCTATACCTGAAATTAAACTCATGTGCTTGCATACAAAATAAAAATGAATGTCAGAAACTCGCCAGAACTACGTGTTATTCACCTAAGAGTTCAAATGAACTCAACAATAAAAGAGATGAATTACTAAACGTAGCATGTAATCTCTCACATAAAGAAACCTAGAGGATAGCCAGTCATAATATTGACCTAAACAAACAAACAAAAAATCACAAAAATGCCACATAAAACTTCCATACCAAGCAAATCAGTAAAGAGAATAGGAAAGCATAAATTACAGAAAGTCTCTGTAAATATATTTTGCAAAAATGAAATCCAGAGACTGCTGTGAAGAGAAGTTCTGCCCCAGAAATATACTAATATTCTTTGAAAAAGTCAACAATCACAAAAATAACATTAATTAAGTTAGTATAGACTGTCTGGATTTCCAAAAGGCTCTTCACATGATCTTCACTGTAGACTCTCAAGGAAAACAAGCAGCCATCAAATCAGTGCAGGATATCTTTACATGGACAAAGGTAATGAATAGATGGTTCCAGAAATGGAAAGCAGAAGTGAAATGTTAATTCCTTTGGTGCAAGGAGATCAGTAGTGGAGTTTTGCACTATTATGAAAAATAGCCCAGAAGGGACATTGAAGAAATGACTGTGCTTCTGATGATGCAAAGTAATTCAAGATACTAATGATGACAGCAGATTGAGAAGGATCTAATAAACTGAGTAATGGGATGTACAAATAGCAGATTAAATTCAGTGCAGGTAAGTGAAAATTGATACACACAGGGAAAAGCAATGCTCAATTCACATACAAAATGAGAGGCGTATCTCTGACCAATAACACTCAGAAGCACAACCCCTTGTGGGTATTATAAACCATTCTATGAAAGCTATCCAGTAAGTGTTCTATAGCATTAAATAAAAAAATTAAAACCAATTAAATATGTCATTTTCTTGTTATCTCAAATGTTCTGTTAGGAAAGGAGGCAGTTCCTCACCCAGCAGGTAAAACTGTAGTACACCTTGCCAAAGGATTTTCTGAATGCAAATGATTGCTCTAAGTTAAAAGGACAACCAGACATTTTCTCTAGAAAACACATTCATGGAAGGCCACCAAGAGAAACTGCAAGAGTCTCAGGAATCCTCCACAACTGAGAACAGTTGGAGTATTTCAGGGACTCTTTGTCTGATGTCCACTTCCTGAAGACTTACTTATCTCCACTACATCTTTGGTCTGAATAAGCAAGCTGCTCTTATATTTATATGTTAACTTCATTTCATAACCCATTAAAAAAAAAAATTGGAATAGCAACACTGTACAACAAAATCATGTGGTACTTTATATAGAACATTTAGGAAAGCAGTCTCTGACATTTTCTCTACTAGCAGATTCTCTATGCTTCTGTTTTAGGTGGTAGCAAAGAAATAATTTTAGAAATCCGTGAAACATTAACTTTTAATAAGAAAACATGCAACAGTAGATCTGAGAACTTAAGGGAATGATGGGATGTTTTAAAAAGGTTCATAGTGAGAGGACAAGACTTCTTTTCTTTAATATACACCTAACTCAAGGTTCGAATAAGAAATAAAAGCGTACTTAGTAGAGGCCAGAGCAGGTGAAAAAAGTCTCACATTAATGATCCTTTGTTTTAAATTATCATGGATCATCCTTAAAGAAATTGTGTCTTAAAGAAATCCCTAAAAAATCAGCCCTTCCAGTAAAAATGACATCACATCAACAAGGACACTGATTTACTGGAAATAAACAGTAAGATTCTCCTCAGAGAGGCTACTGTTCAGCAGAAAAAGTAAAGGCCAAAGTAGTTAATACTTTCCTCCAACATGTACAGCAAAATATACAGTCAGTATCTTATACTCTAAAATTCATTGGAAACCAAAGGCTAATGTCAGAAAGAAATATCAGAAGATGGAGGCATAGATCAGTATCAAGGCAACAACAGAGGTGTTGCTTTTGTTAAATAATTTGGTGCTTCTGTACCTTAAATTGTGTGGGGTTTTCTTTGCTCTTTTTTTGTGACTGGTGGAAAAAAAGAAGAGAGAAATAAATGGAATATAATGATATCCTAAATAGCACCCTTAAAAGCAGATTCACAGGCTGCTTGATTTTTCCAGATTTCAGAGATAGTTTCTTGGCTTTCATTTGCTAGTTGGTTTTCTTTTTAGAGGATTTTAAACCTGTATCAATATGAATAAAAATAACTAAACCTATCCAGTAAGTTGGTAGATTTTTGTAGGATAGCTTCCCACTGGCAAAATATGTTCTTTAACAACATGCTGTACTTATTTATCAAAGTCACAAAGCTTCACATACTGTATGGTTTTTCACTGAAGACTTATGCAGAGATCTTTAGAATATTATCCTGATAGTGAACAAGAGTATTCTAATCATATTCTATATAAAAGGTTACAAACTTCATGCTTACCAAAGGCAACTTTAGACACAGACTTCCTAGACTTGAATTTAAGAGACAAGTCAGAATTACAGAGGTTACTTCCCCTAGAATTCTGTTTAAAATTATTTATATCTAATTATCAGAGGGATCTTGGACTAGGTGTGCCTGATGAAGCTATTGTATTTTGAGTATAATAAAGTCAGCTCTATTTTAAATTTTACATCCTTGGTCACAGTCTGGCTTCCTGATATATATAAAGGACAACAAAACATGTTGTCAGAAGCAACCATAGCCCACGCAAAGCAAAGATTTGCTGTTTTATTTGAAACCCTGTCAGTATATCAAAGTCAAAAGAAAAATGAAAAGTACCTAGAAAACATTCTTATCTTTATCTCAGGGAACTTACTGAGGACAGGAAGTAATAGAAACAAGGTTTCCACATCCATGTGAATGCCTTGGGGGAAGATAACAGAGAATAGGACCTACAAGTATCTCTTACTGCACATGGTGGGCAAGGAAGTCCTGGAAGTATTAACTCATTTTATTAGAAACCAACTGAAAATGTTTCACTTAGAATGAAATCCTAATACTTAAGAACTCCTCTAATCCAAGAAAAGTATTGTGTTTGATCAAAATCAGGTTATTTCCTCATCTGCACCTAGGAGAAGAGCATATAAAACATGTAACAAAGCTGAAGGGGAAAAAAAGTGCTGAATTTGGAAATACCGAGAATGGCAAGAATTCAGTGTTTATGCTGAAAACAGCCTAAGAGGAAAATAGTGAAGGAACTCCAATCTGAATTTGAAAAAAAAAATCAAGCCAAAACCAAAAGTGTTACAAAAGCATCACTGAGTCAAACACTCGGGTTAACAGCTTCATCAAAATAAGGAAGAGAAATGGCAGAAAAGAAATTCTATATTAACAAGCATTCACAAGAGACTATCAGGTTTATCTTGAGGTAGCATCATCCTATCTGCGCACTAGTTGATATGCATCACCAACAAGTTGATAAAAACATTTTTACTGAGAACAAGAACCAGTCCTGACAAGACAGATTATATAATCAATCAGCTGAACTGAGCAAGAGCAATTTCCACCTTACACCATAGCTACAAGATTATCCATTTACCTCTTGCAATAAACTGTTAATGTGCAAAGCATTCAACATTCCTGCACTACACCTTTTTCTCTAAACTGGAGAAGCATGGATTTGAAGGATGGACCACTCTGTAGATAAGGAAGTAATTGGATGGACAGTGGGATTGAACACACCCTCAACAAGTTTGCCACTGACACCAGGCTGAGTGATGCAGCTGACATGCTGGAGGGCAGGGAAGTCACTGAGAGGGACCTTGACAAGACTGAAGAGAGGGCCCATGGGAACCTTATGAAATTCAACAAGGCCAAGTGCAAGGACCTGCACCTGGGTCAGGGCAATCCCAAGAATAACTACAGGCTGGGAGATGAATGGGTTCAGAGCAGACCTGACCGCAGGACTTGGGGCTGTTGGTTGACAAGCTCAACATGAGCCAGCAGTGTGCGCTTGAAGCCCAGAATGCCAACTGTATGCTGGGCTGCATCAAAAGAAGTGTGACCAACAGGTTGAAGGAGGTGATCCTGCCCCTCTACTCTGCTCTAGTGAGACACAACTTGGACTATTGTGTACGGTTCTTGTGTCCTCAACATAAGGATATGGAGCTGTTGGAGCAAGTCCAGAGGAGGGCCATGAGGATGATAAGGGGGCTGGAGCACCTCCCATATAAAGAAAGGCTGAGAAAGCTGGGGCTGTTCAGCCTGGAGAAGAGAAAACTGCGTGGAGACCTCATAGCAGCCTTCCAGTATCTGAAGGGGGCCTATATGGATACTGGGGAGGGACTCTTCCTTAGGGACTGTAGTGATAGGACAGGAGGTAATGGGTTTAAACTTAAACAGAGGAAGTTCAGGTTAGATATAAGGAAGAAGTTCTTTACAGTGACGGTGGTGGGTGAGGCCCTGGAATGGATTGCCCAAGGAAGTTGTGAATGCTCCAACCCTGGAGGTGTTCAAGGCCAGGTTGGACGGAGTATTGGGCGACATGGTTTAGTGCGAGGTGTCCCTGTCCATGGCAGGAAGGTTGGAACTAGATGACCTTAAGGTCCTTTCCAACCCTAACTATTCTATGATTCTACGATTACGAGGGAGGTGATTCTCCCCCTGTACTCTTCTCTTGTGAGACCCCACCTGGAGTTCTGCATTCATCTCTGGGGGCTCCAACAGAAGAAGGACATGGACCTGTTGAATTGACTCCAGAGGAGGGTCACAAAGATGATCAAAGAGCTGGAGCACCTCTCCTATGAAGACAGGTTTAGAGAGTTGGGCTTGTTCAGCCTTGAGAAAAGAAGACTCCAAGGAGACCTTAGAGCAGTCTTCCAGTACCTAAAAAGAATCTACAAGAAATCTGGAAAGGGGCTTTTTGTAAGGGCCTATTTTTTTAAGTGACAAGAGAAGCAGTAATGGTTTTAAACTGAAAAAGGGTAGATTTAGATTAGATATTAGCTCTATTTTGAGGATGGTGAAGCATTGGCACAGGTTGCCCAGAGAAGTTGTGGCTGTCCCATCCCTGGCAGTGTTCAAGGCCAGGTTAGATGAGGTTTTGAGCAATGTGGTCTAGTGAAATAGATTGGAAATAGATGATTTTTAAGGTCCCTTCCAGCCCAAATCATTCTATGTTTTTATGACTGTACAAAATACCTGAAGCGGTTTTCTGTCCAATTGTTCGGTTGGGTTTTGTTGTTGCTTGGTTTTGTTTTGTTGAGAGGTTTTTTGTTTTTTTTTCTTTGGGGGGGGGGTGTTGGTTTTGCTTTTGCTTAGGCATATACACATCCATCTAAGGAATTTTTTTTTCCACTTTCCAAAATTTTATTCTCTCCCTGACGTGTCAGTCCATTCTGCCATTGCTAAAATGTCTTCTGTCTTCAACACATGGCATCCCAAAATAGGTATTAAGTGATCTCCTTCTACAAGCAGAGAAATGCTTGACTTCAATTTTCTTGTTATAAAATAATGCAGTCATGGATACTCCCAGCCTAATGAAATAACTGAAAGACTGTTCAGACGGTACAGCCTATGCTATCAGACAGCAGAAGTATCCTGGCTCTTTTAAAGATGAGAAATTAAATAGGACAGGTATGAAAGACTATCCTGCACAGTCACTGGTTGATAGGAGATTGAACAATGATTTTGTCCTGTTACTTCTAACACCCACTGACTCCAAAAATCTCATGATGGGTTAAAGCATTTATAGTAAAGACTGCAATGATAATATGACCAGACAGCATAGTCACAGTCTTTTTCATCCTGAAGATTAAATACATGTGGAAACAATATACATAACTGACAGTTTTGAAGGTCATACCTGAGAGGTGAAAGGTTTACATCTATAAACTGGCAGCTGAGACTGGGACAAATTAGGACAGTAAGAAATACACCAAAGGTGCTTGTGTCTGAGGAAAGAGGTGATCAGGTAAGTGCCAGTCTAATATGAAGAGTTGCGGGACATCTGGAATTGTTTGGCTCTGCCATCTCCTTTGACTGACACAAAAGCTATTAATCATAATGTTGTCTTAATTAAAATAATAATCTCCACATGCTTTAGGTTACATTGTGAAGATACTGAAAAGCTGTTTAGCAGGAGGGATTTTAGAAACATAGAAGAGAAATCTGGTACATTGTCCTAGATTTTCTTTAAAAATAGCTATGTGTAATCACCAGAATACTACTGTTGGAAGAAATGTCTCACAAGATTTAGGTGCTGACTGGTCTTTTACACTGTGGTACTGTTAAAACATATTACTATCTGCCATCCAATAGGGAACTCTGGCCTAAACTTTAATAGCCTTTGTGTCATTATGAGTTGCTCGCACAGTGAAGGTATGACATTTAGAAGCAGACAGAGTCTCTTACATTTTCTGTGTAACTGCTGTCAACTCTGGAAACTGCTGCCATAAGGAGATACCACAATGTGCAGATACCGTAATTACAGAAAAAGCCATGCCTTCATTC
>NW_009918045.1:6160-6925 GCF_000696875.1 Nestor notabilis | reverse complement strand
ACTTTATTAGCTTATTTAATAGTAAAAGTACTATCTCTTTGACAAGACACACAGCTGTGATTCCAGACATACGAGCTATGCCCCTTCCATTTTGGCTAAAGGCATGGACTTCCATCAGTGACAACAGCTCAGTACTTCATTTGCAGCCAGATTATCTATGTCATAATTTTGGGTTTTTTATGGTCTTTAATTAATAAAACCACAATGGTATTTTCAAATACTTTGTAAGCAACTGAAATATAATATATCCACAGCCAAGCAAAAGTAGTGGAAATATATTTAGAGGCATCTGTTGAGGCTGGAAAGGACAAAAGGGTAGAAGATAACATTAAAAATAAGAGTCAGGCTGGGAAGTAGGGGAGAGGAAGGGAGGGAGGACAGGAATGGAACAGTGCCCCAGGGTTTGTGGCAAACAATAAAAATAGAGGTGTCTCCAGTGACATGATTATTTGAATTTTAAAATAGCATCTCTGTAAGTATTACATAAGGACATGCCAAGGAAAGAGGTGGAGACAAGGATGAAAGGAATGATTTAGGATGGATATGCCTTTGAATGTCATGAGCAGTGGAAGGAAGGTTAGCACAGGTTTGCTGGCATTGAGAGCACCACGTCTTCTGTGTCAGTCAGCCATATTTTGAGATCAAGTCCCTGTAAAAGCAGGTATTTAGGCCTGTATGAGGGTATTATTGCACATTCACAGCATGACTTCGAGTAATTCCTGCAAAGGTAGCTCAATGTTTGCAATATAAAGTGGTTCCGCAGGA
>NW_009918045.1:3775-6150 GCF_000696875.1 Nestor notabilis | reverse complement strand
GTCCTATTTCTTTGATTGATTTGGCATATAGGTATGGGAAGAAAGTTACTTGTGACATCTGTAGTTGACAGTAACCCTGAGGTGATGGGCTTGCTTCAAATTTCAGAATAGAGTGGAATGGAATAGAATAGAATGGTAGAGCCTGTTCCAGTGTTTGACCACCCTCTCTGTAAAGAAATATTTCTTAATGTCCAGTCTAAACATTTCCTGGCACATCTTTGAACCTTTCCCAGGGCACACTGCTGACTCCTGTTGACCTTACTGTCAACCAGGACCCCCAGATCCATTTCTTCAGGATTGATCTCAGCCTTTCCTCTCCCAGTTTATGTTTGTTCCCAGTGTTACTCCATCCTAGAAAACATTCCTGGCAGTGATGGGATTTGAACCCACACCCCAAAAGAGACTGGAGCCTTAATCCAGCACCTCAGACCACTCAGCCACACTACCTTGATAGTACTATCAACTCAATCTCCACCAACTCTATCACCCAAGCACAATTCATTTCATTACAGGATGTTTTAAATGGTTCTTCATACCGAGAGAGGCAGCTGCTCCTTCCAGAGGACCACATTTTTCTGGTCCCCTCATCTGCTGTCAGGGAGCATTGGCTGGAAAGTTCTACAAATATCTCCTTGCCTATGAATCTGTGATCCCTTCCTGAGAAAAGAAAGGGTAAGGGTATAATTTTGGGAGGAATGTGTGTTGACTTTGCATTCAACTTTGTATCTTCATATTTTTGAGGCATAATGAGACTCAGGCAATGAAACATCTGTCCCTTCATGCAAACACAGTCACTGCAGTGTTTATCATCTACTCTAGGAGCAATATATTCCAGTCCCTCACCACTCTTGCAGTAAAATACTTCTTCCTTACATTTAATCTAAATCTACGAATGTTGTGGTTTAAGCCCAGCTGGTAAATTGGAACCACGCAGCCACTCGCTCACTCCCCCACTTCTTCTTCCTCCCTCTCCTGGAGGAATGGGGAGGAGAATCAGAGGAATGTAACTCCCATGGTTTGAAATAACAGCACTCCAGTAACTAAGGTATACTACAAACCAATACTGTTACCAGTAATAATGATAAGGAAAATAACAAGGGGAGAGGACACAACCGCTCACCACCCACCGACCGATACCCAGCCTGACCCGAGCAGCGATCTCACCCTTCCAGGTAACTCTCCCCAGTTTATACACAGGGCGTGACGTGCTGTGGTATGGAATACCCCTTTAGCCAGTTTGGGTCAGGTGTCCTGTCTCTGCTTCCTCTTGGCTTCCCCACCTCCCTGGCAGAGCACGAGACTGAGAAAGTCCTTGGTCTGAGTAAACATTACTTAGCAACAGCTAAAAACACTGGTGTTATCAGCATTGTTCCCAGGCTGAAAGTCAAAACCACAGCACTGCACTAGCTACTAAGAAGGAGAAAAAATGACTGCTGTAGCTGAACCCAGGACAATGAATAAATAAAAAGGAAGGGAAGAAAATAGTATTGTATAAGGCAAGGTAGAACTGCAAACGACAGAGAAGGATTGTTTTTAAGGTCGGAAGTGATTATGTCAGATCATGTAGGCTTATTTTGATTTCAAGGCCACAACTTTGGCCCACTGACCGGGATTTTCCACAAAAACATTTAGTCTGACTTTGTTGACGTCGAGATATGGGGAATCTACCCTTGCCTTCATGCTTTGCTTTAGCAGATATTCACCCTACATGCAAAAAGTATGCGTCTGATAAGGAATTTCACTTTGTCTGCCTGATTTCTTACATCTTTTGTTCCCATAATGTTGTTTGTTGCTAGATTAAATAGTTCTTTAATATCCTGTACTTTCTCCCTGTGAAAGCAGTTAGAAGCTATGATTAAATTACACCTCAGTCCAATTTTTTTAAATAAATACATTGATCTCTTAAAGGCTCTCAGTTAACATTAACTATTTTTTTGTGTCTCTGAAGGTTTCTGACATTCTACAATTCTTCAGCATTTCCATCCATTATAAAATATGGAATTAGAACTGTAGTACTCTAGTATTTGTGCAGTATTCCCCTATAGCTTTTTTTCTATACCTGTAGGAAGAGTTAAAAACATCTTCCTACTTGCTACTTCCTCTATATGGAGCCAACCTGCTGAGGAGCTCTTGCAAATTGTTTGCCCACTACAGTCTCACCAAATCAATTGCTGCTGTATGATTCCTTAGTTCTTTTCCTAGACAGTCCAGAAATATTTTACTTCTTGTATGAATCACAACACCCATCAAAAAGTATTTTAATTCTATTTTTAAAGAAATTTTATTTTTTAGAAATAGAATTTTTATGCAAACATTGCAAGAAAAAAACTTTCTTTTTTTTGTTTTTCATTCTTTTACTACACAGAGTTATTGGA
>NW_009918045.1:0-3759 GCF_000696875.1 Nestor notabilis | reverse complement strand
GATCTAAAGCTCCAATGGCCTCAGAGATTTCTATTTAAATAGTAAAATTTGGGGGACAATTTTCATTTTACATTTGTGTTCCTTTAATTACTGGTGCCATGAGAAAGATATTGATTATGACAATGTACTAGAACTGTATAAAATAGAGAATCATATGCTCTCAAAATTTACTTTGATCATCTCAAGGTTTTTGCAGCATTGTTTTTATCTTGAATTGCCTTGACTGCCAATACATCATTGGTTTTATGTTCTTAGAGCAACAAGAAAGAAGAAGCTCAGAAATGGCATTAAAATTCCAATTGGTGTTTCTTCAAATACTATTCAGCATAAGTAGTTGAAACAGAATATTGTATTTTTATATACTCTGTAGCATTTCTTCCAAGGGGCAACTTTCTATTCACTTGTTATTGTGTAGGTTATAAATTGTAGTCTGCATTTCTTCTATCAAAATGCACAGCTAGTTCTGCTTAACTGTAAAGAAATATATCCTTAGGCAATGAAGGCATCTAGTCAGAAATTACTAGATGAATTTAACCAAGAAGAGAATGATCCCATATTGATGTAGGGCATAAATTTTCGAGTCTGGGACAATGGTCCCCTTTATTAACATTTTCTTTCCATATTGAAATGCTTGATCTTGCTTCAGCAGTTTTATGGCTAGCAAGATCTCTGGAAGTTCAATTTTTCCCTCTAGAAAAAGAAAGCAGCTATGTTAATGAGAATAAATGCAAGTCAGATATAATGTTTCTGGTTTTCTTCAGATGTAGCAAAAAGATGAATACCTCTATAGCATAACAATTCAGATAATAAAAAGACCAGTTGTCATGAAAGTGGAGAGAGGAAATGCTTTTGAAAAGATACCCATATTATACACAAGTGAAAGACTGAAAGTGATTTTTTATTTATGTGGATGCTTAAAGCCACAGGTAAAGACTGCATACTATTCATCTACATTTCTAAGAAGAGCTGGGCAGGGATGTAGCAAAACCTTTGGACAACCAGTGGTATTGCAGGTGAAACTTAGAATCTAAAATCAGGAAACAAATTCAGGAAACATAAATCTCACATCCTTAAGATCTTGAAATACTCAATATTTCAGACAGTTCTTTGTCAATAACAACTTCCAGGGCCTTTCACCTATTTTAAATTGGAAATATCACTGAATTAAGGACCAAATAACTATGAGATGGGGTAAAGACTGTGAGAAACCCATTCCTAGGGTAGTGCTCGGTACTTCAGGGCTGGAAGTGGTGCTAGGACTCTGCCAGACTGAATCTTGATGCTAGCAGAATGTAACCTCTGCACTAAGGAGATGCTTACCTCTGCTAGAAAGAGCCTCAGATGCTGCATGCCAATTCAAACAAACTGCATGACAGAACTTCATTGTCACGCATTCAATGTATATAGAGCGTTGATGCCTAGTTTAGCATGCTATGAATTGCTCTCCCAGAACTGGGTGCCTAACTTCTGAAGCATCAAATGTCTGCCACAGGTTTTAAAAGCCACACAGGCACCTTAAAAATAATAAAACAACAAAAGAAAATCTAAAACAAAATAAGAGATAACCATATCAAAAACCTAGTAGTGCCAGCCTTACACAGAAAGGAAAATAAAGTTGATGTTTTTTCTGAAAATTCAGAGCACCTACCCATTACCAGGGAAGAAAAGCTCTACTTTTATATAGAAACATAATTTAGCATCACCACCTGACAGATGGACACCCTAGCAGTCTTCTTTTTTTCCCTTCTGTTTGACAGATCCACAGTTTAAAAAGAAGTCTGAGACAGCGAGAAGTGAATATTCTTTCAGGATGAAGCAGAGGGTCAGTTTCCAGGCAAGCTAGTATAGAAGCAACTTGTAAGTAAAGCCATGACAGATTAATCAATGGGATTTGTTTTGAAGTGGTCCATGTTAAAAAGAGGAGGAAGAGATTGGTTTTATTTCTACACAGTGAAAATATGTCTGAAAGGATACAGAATTGTGTACTCTAAGCATCACATTGTTCTTTAGGGCTTACTCCTTCCAATGACTGCCTTCTATAAAGAGAAGCAAAAGATGAAACTGTTTAAGGATCCTTAAAAACCTCTGCTTGATACACAAATCTATGTCTTAAGTTAATCCTGAGACTGCCACTGGGAGTCATAATCTATATAATCCTGTTGATAGTAGACTGTTAGCCAGAATTAATCAGTTTCCATGGTCCTGAAAACTCAGAATTTTAACATGTAAAAGGCTGCATACGGGGCAGAAGCAGTAGGCCAGGACAAGAATATAGAAATGTCATTACATAGGGAGAGGGAAGAAAGAACATGATTCACAAGAAGAACTGGAAATGCCTGAAAATTACACTTCCAAAAGCTACCATCTGGCTGTTAACATTCCACTGACCTGGTAAGGTTAATTCCAGAGAGTTTCCACTGAAGGTAAAGCTAGATTGACCAGAAATCATAAGCGTGAAAAACAGATGTGACAGAAGTCTACACAGTAGCAGTCAGTAGGTGAACAGAGTATGGAGTTCCTACTTGAGAAAGGGAACAAATTAAGTGGCAGTTTCAAAATAAGCAAGAGGAGTCTTCTTCACATGATGATGATTAAGTAAGGGAATTCTTTTCCACATGATGGTTGATTACTGAAAAATTACATGGCTTCACAAAGGAATTAAATAAATTGTTAGAAGAAAGATAATTCAGGATTATTTAACTCAAAGACATTATCTTTAGTATGTGTAAATTAGAAACACAAATGTTGCAGTTTGAGAAAATATCCATAAATGTTTGTGTCCCTGTATCCGTAGAATCATAGACTAGGTTGAGTTGGAAAGGACCTTTAAAGTTCATCTAGTCCCCCCTACAATGAGCAGGGACATCTTCAACTAGATCAGGTTGCTCAGAAAATGGTCCAACCTGACCTTGAATGTTTCCAGGGATGGGGCATATACAGCTTCTCTGGATAACCTGTTCTAATGTTTCACCACCCTCATAGTAAAAAATGTTTTACTTATATCTAGTTTGAATCTGCCCTCCTTTAGTTCAAAACCATTAACCCTTCTCCTATTGCAACAGGTCCTACTAAAAGGTCTGTCCAAGTATTTTTTATAAACTCCCCTTACGTACTGAAAGGCCACACTAAGGTCTCCCTGGAGCCTTCTCTTCTCAAGTCTTACCCTCTCAGCTTTTCCTCACAGGGTCTTCCATCCTTCTGATAATTTTTGTGGGCCTCCTCTGGACCCACTCCAACAGACGCATGTCTTGCTGGCTACTGTAACAGGGAGAGTTAATTGTTATTTCTGCAAGGCTTAATTACTCCATCTTGGTTTGCTGTATGTACTAAAAAGAGTGTGAAGTGTTAACAAGGAAGTTAGGAAGATCTGTACTAGATTTTAAGGCATTCAGAAAGCATTAAAAGCATCTGATTTGAAGTATTGCAGAACATAAGACAGATCTACACTTACATCAGTGTCTGGCCCACAGCTTAATTACATCCAATACAGATAAAAGATTTCACTGTTTGAAAAAGCAGTGATAGTCCATTTCAGCACACCTTCTTAATGGAATTCAGCTCCCACATAGTAGCTTGCTCTCTGAGGAACATTGCTAAATTTGCTAGACTTGAAACACTGCCATGAGAGCAAGGTTTAAACTAACTATCCATTTGCTCACAAAAAAATCCTTATCATGCAAGTGCCATCTGCATAGATACAAACATGGACATAGAACCATAGGATTATCTTAGGGTTGGAAAGGACCTTAAGGTCACCTA
>NW_009918044.1:0-692 GCF_000696875.1 Nestor notabilis | reverse complement strand
GCGCCTGCGCTGGGGGGACCCCTGCGCCGCCGTCCCCTTGGCCTTGGCCACCTTGGGCTTGTTGGCCACGGCCTTCGTCTTGCTCACCTTCGTCAAGCACCATGAGACGCCCATCGTGAAGGCGTCGGGGAGGGAGCTGAGTTATGTCCTCCTGGTCGGCATCGCTTTGGTCTACGCCATCACCTTCATCATGGTGGCCGAGCCTGGGGTTGGGGTCTGTGCCATGAGGAGGCTCTTCCTGGGCTTAGGGATGAGCCTCAGCTACGCCGCACTCCTCACCAAGACCAACCGCATCTACCGCATCTTTGAGCAGGGTGAGGAGAGGGCTGGAGGGACGTGGGATGAGGTTCCACCTGCCCCAGCTCCTCACCATGACCAACCACATCCACTGCCTCCTCACCTGAGGAAACTTACGGGGCTGGCCAAAGGTTCTGGAGGTCTCAGGGATCCGGGAAGCACCCAGGGGTCCAAGTGGGGATCAGGAGTTTGGGTTGAGGGACACAGGATGAGGTTCCACCAACCACCCACATCTACCGTGGCCTCACCTGAGGTGACTTATGGGGCTGACCAAAGGTTCTGGAGGTGCCGTGCACCCCATAACCCCCTCCCTGTCCCCCCCTACAGGGAAGCGCTCGGTGACCCCCCCGCGTTTCATCAGCCCCACCTCGCAGCTCGTCATCACCTTCGCCCTC
>NW_009918043.1:94288-105566 GCF_000696875.1 Nestor notabilis | reverse complement strand
GACTGCTGTAGCTGAACCCAGGACACCTTTCAAAGGCTTCACTGAGCAGCCAAAGGGGGACAGGCTCAGTTAACCATTAATGACAAATGCTCTGAGGAAAACCCATAAAACTACTTTGTAAGCTTTAAGGGGAACTCAGTACTTACCTTCGCCGTGGTACAATTGTTTGGTAATGCAGCTCAGTACATCGCAGTGGGTGATGTTGGACTAATGCTGCATTTATCGACAGGAGGCCTGACTCCATGAATCCAATCAAACTGAAGGGCAATCCACTGCCTGGGCTTTGGTCTCTTTCCATGTGGAACCTGTTCAAGCTGATACAGGCTGGTGTGCCAACCCATTTAGTGGCTGGTTTAATGAACTTTTTCAGTGCATTTTTTCTGTGTTCTGAAATCATCAGTTTTGCTTACCTTTGGCGTTATTAATGGCTCAGAATATTTCTCTGGAAGTATTATGAGAGTGAATGAAATCAGCCTATTAGGTATGAACAAACTGATTGCTTGGAAGTTTGTTTTCATGGTTCCCTCTTTGCCATTTCCTGGTTAAGCAATAGGACTATCAGCACGTAGTACTGTTATTGGTTTGTGGTGGGGCAAATGCCATTTCTGCCATCAGAGTGGCTGGAAACTAGTTAGTGTTCTTCTCAGGTGAATTTGTCATCAAATCCTTCTTTCTCTTCTATGCACTGAAATTTATCTGACCAAATATATTATATGTTAGATATATGTTAATGTGGAACAAGCAAAACATAATTGCGCCTGATGCTTCTTAGTAGAACAGATGTGTGCAAAAACTGGTTTAATATTTTTTTCATCTAAATTATGGCATCTATTTTGGAATAGTCACTAAAATTACATACTGCAACCTCAAATTCTACCTACAAATACAATAAGACTTTAGTTATGGAGATCCATACCTGATTTTTCCTTTTTTTATCAAGACAGCAAGAGTTGCACAGGGAAGTATTGCCAAGTTACAAGCCAGCAATGAAATCCATGAGAACAAAGATTGATTCACACTAAATTTTTAGTCAGTAACCAGTATTTTTAAACCTTCTTCCCCAAGGATAACCTTATTCATTTAGGCAGAAAGCAAAATCAAAAAACAATGATGCTCTCAGTATACTGAATAACCTTTCAATTTGTTTTAAAGACGTTTTACAATAAGACAAATGCCTTCTAGTAGCAGCTGAAAGTATGAGGAGTTGTAGTATTTCTAGACAAAATGGAGCCAGACTTGTGTTACGACACATGCTCTTATTTTAGTGTATTTTCAGTGACCACATCATGTGAGCTACCTTGGTAAGGCGGCACTATTAGTTTCCACTGTTTCCTTATAGATTCCACTGTTTCATTTTCATGGTATGTTTAGCTTTTCAGGATTAAACGTAGTCTTTTACATCTTCTTGCCATGAGCAGAGGGGAAATTGAACAGACAGCTTTAATAACTTAACATACAGTAAGGAAGCTAGGCACAAGCAGAGTATAAAAAAGCAATCTAAAATTCAGCATCTTAAGTACCTGGAGCTTGAAAATGACTAAGGTGTTGTAACTTAATATCTTTTTGGAATCACATTTTGGACCAAAAATAAGGGAGGAAGTATGACTCAAGTGTTGTGATAGAGTATATTGCTCTGTGGAGGAGAGTCTGTTACTTATTCATTACAATGGAGTCTGCATAGAAGTGAAAGTAGATTTAAATTAGCATTTCTGGGTTATTTAGCATTCAATCTATGATAGTTTAGATCAACAAAATATATAATTTCTTATGTTATTAAAATTTTTCCTATATCCTCTTCTAAATCACTTTAATGAATGCTTAGAAAAAGTAAAAAGCCACTTGCCTAAGTAAAAACTGAAATTTGCTTCAGGCAGTTATGTGGTAACTGAATATATCAATTAATAGGTGCTCTTTGATCGACTTTGTATCAAAATGTTACGGTCAGCCGTGACGTCATCCAAGCTGGTTGCCTAAATAAAGCAGGGATTTAGGCAGCCCTTGTGGGGTGATCTAGTCTTAGACATTGGACTGGTTGGGCCGCATCCAAGAGGAGTTACACAGATATAGAAAAGGTAGTTTCATCTACTTTTGAACTTACAAAAAGTAAACTCCAAATGCTATAGAGGAACTGAAAATACTAATGAACCATGTTAAATTTGAAAACAGTTTTGATAAAAATGGGTTGGGAAAGAAGGCAAAAAATCAAATTATTTTCCCTTTCAAAGGAAACATTTCAAAAGGGCTGCAGTGTTTTGCTGCAAGTTTTTTAAATGGAACTTTTGTACTTTTTGTTTGGAAGAAGCTTTTAAAAAAACTGTTTAAATTAAAAGCATTTGTTTACAGAAATATGCAGCAAATCCTTGTGCTAGAAGCGATAAATAGACTGATTTTGGTCAATCTAGTTGGTTCTTTTTCTTAAAAATCCAAACAGAGCAGTGTGTACTATATGAATTTAACTCAAACTCTATTTTTTATTTATCTTTTTCCTGCCTGGCCTCAGCACTATTTAAGCAGCTCTGACTAGTTGCACCATGTTTTATGCAGTCAGTGGTTAAAAATGCCTGGCATTCTTGACCTCAAGCTCTTATCAAAACAGTCATAACTTCCAGATGACTTGCAGTGACCATTAGTAAAGATAGATGCTTTTTTCCCTGCTAGTAGAAATTGTCGTTTTCTGCACGCACACATACTTTGGATTAGTAACATTTTTTGAGTAAATTAAATACCAGTACATCAAAGTGAATGACTTTGTTAAACTTGAAATATTTAGAAATATTCACTTTTTAATAATGAAATTAGAAGATGATCTAAAAATTTATGTTTAAAAAGAACTCTAGCCCTTTTATTTGACTTTGAAAGTTGGTGACTTAGAAAACTCTAAATATATATTTTATGACCTCATAGGTTAATAAATTTTAATTGAGATTATTTTCATTCTTGCATATTAGAATTATTGAAATCTATCTTGACTTGAACAATTTATTCTGAATTCACATATTCTTTCCTTAGCTGTTCCACAGAGTCTCTTGAGTATTTCAAGGAGGGTACAAATGTAGGTTTAGGTAGAAGATTAGGTGACTTGTAAAATCTCATTCACTTTAAGGTGTCTGTCCAAGGCCTGAACTTAAATTCATGGAAACTCTATTGAAGTTTATTAAGTCCTGAGAGTATTACTAATTGTTAATCAATTTCAATTTTGCTTGATTAATTTATTTTTTCAGTAGGTGTTCTGTTCTGGTTCCCTTTCTTTTTCTTTGCAAATGTACTTTTAATCTGCAATCTTACCAACCGTGTTAAATTGTCTTCATAGTATAAGCAGTTAATACCTCACAGTTTCCTCAATAAATCAATCAAACCATCTATCCCACTTATTTTGTATTATGTAGTCATTTGCTTTAGTTTAAATAACTAATTTTATTAACTGGAAGCCGTTTTTTTTCATATTCTGTACCACTGCATAGCACAAGGGGAAACCAATGCACAGGATAAACACATCAAACTGCGGAGCAAGGAAGTACATGAGAATCCAAGTATTTTAGAACTCCATAATGCAGGTGCCATCACACTGTGAGGTCCTCTGAAAAAGCAACTGTGCATTAGCTATTTATTTCCTTTCATGACTGCTTAGTCAAGGACAGATTTTAAGGGTCCAAGTGTAACCTCCAATCTTGTGATTTCCAGAGTTGTGGCTATACCAGATTGCTGTGTCACAAACTGGAGTTTGCTGAGTCATGAAATATCTGAGTTACACCTTTGGATGTTGCCATGTGAGAATGAGTGAGAGTGATTTTCATGTACTTTGTTCTAAACACTATAAGTGACTATAATGTTTTGTAAATCTTCAGTTACCAGTGAAGCAGCTGGTTCCAGAGAAACCTTTCAACTGTCCCATTCTTAAAAGTACTAGTTTTATATCACATTAAACTCAAAACTCAAAAAAGTAAAAACTGTTGAGGAAAACCACAAATAATGGGAAATGCCAAAATGCCCAAATCTTTCCAGGGGTGGTAATGTGCTTTGCCTTTTTGCTCAGCTGTTCTGTTGTCTCCTAAAGGCTGATGCTCTGCAGATATGCCTGGGACGTGTTTGATTTGCCATGTAACTCACAGAGTTTCTGGATGCAATGGTGCTGCTGCCATCACTTGTCTCTCATGTCTTGTCCCCCAGACTTCCCAAATTCACTGTGTCTGATCTCACCAGACACAAGTTGTACGGAATATAACTGAAGCTATCTGCATGCTAATCTGCTTTTGTTTGATCTCTCTTAAAACTGTAGCTCAGTTCATTGCACTCAATAGTATCACAGTAACTGTCCCAGTAAGATTAATCTTTTATTCTGCTTTCAAAAGTGTTCTCCAACCCCATTGCAGGTAAATGGAAAATGATTGGTATCCAACTTAAAGTTAATGCTTCTACATAAGCATTATATTTCTGTCCAGCAAGTCTTTACCCTGCCATTGTTACAAATGGCAGCAATATCATAAATTAAAGACTTTTTTCAGTCTGTCTGGTTTATATCTGATTGCTTCACACAGCAACTAAGGAGGGAGATGTTTGGAAAGACACGTTTGTAAAATTGCAGAATGAGTCAAGGGCAGATGTAGTGTTTGAAACTACTCTTTATTCTCTTTTTAACTGATAAGATATAAATGCAAAAATGTCTCATTAAAGAAAAGCCCAGTAATCGTTAGCAAAAAAAGCAGCAGAATCCAGATTCACTTACTGTTCCTGTTGTCTCTTATGTGTGTGTTTTAGTTTGTCTTGTCCTGATGAGTACAGAAATGAATGGCCTAATTAAAGCTGAAACTGTGTGAAGTTTCCAGGAATGCGTTTCCATACAATCTGTAGTGTTGTTAGAATTCTCTTCGCTAATGTGATAATATTTACCTCAGATGAAGGCTAGCTTGGTTTTATTTTTTAACATAATCTTATAGTTTCTAATATGTGTTAAAGAGGTTGTATGTAATACCACACTTCTACATTTTTGAGGCCTCCACTGTGCTAAGAGTGCTTAAAATTTCAGGTCTGTTTTCAGTCTTGTGGCTTATGGAAAACGGAGATAGTCACGTTTGGGCCAGTAAATGCAAATGTGTCTTCAATGATGCAATTAAAATTTATTTTGGCACCTGAAGGCAGCAACCAAGACAATGAAAGACTTTACTTTTTTTATGTAATGACTAGAAATAATTGGAAAAGGAGTTTTATCCTTGGAAAATTTCCACTCTTCAATGAGAAGTTCCAAAACTGTCAAAAACTCTTCTGGCACAAAGTTTTGGAGATGCTGCTGTAACTTTTACAGTGATTAATAGGTAAACTTGGTAAAAGGTACACGTTAGAAGGATAGTGCAGAAGAGAGAATTAAGATGGGAAGAAATTAGATTACAATGTAGCAAAATATACAAAGAAAAGTACTTCAAATTTTTATGAGAACACTCAGTTTTTGAACGTCTAATTTCTCAATTTTGTCTATATGGAGAACTACAGATACTTGTACAAATTTGACTTTGTAGGTACATTTATATAAAACATTCTGTATTTTTTAAAGTTCATTTTTAGAGGATATAGTAATTACAGGTTGTTTCTGCCTAATGATGAAGGGTAAACAACATCAGTAATGAAATATTAGCCAGGGGGGACCAAACATGTTTCTTGCAGATCACCTCATTAGGTTGTTTCCAAAATATGTTCACCAGAGAGAAATTGCAGCATGTGACTAGCTGTAGTGACAAACATCTGTTGTCTTAGCTCCAAAAAGGCTTTTGGGAGGGGGTAAAGACAAACAGTTCTTGTTTAATCAGGTTAAATGTAACCTGAGAGACACTTTTTATCATCTGTGGACTTGTCTCAATCTGCTGTTACTCCTTAAAAATTACTTATGGGGTTAAGTTTCTCTTTAAAGTTGCATGGTCTTTTAGTAAAATAATGATTTCCATCTGCTTTGCAATGATTACAAATGTGGTAGCTGCTGATAATCAAACAAAACCAACCACCCAGCCAAACTTGTCTGGAGTCCAGAAAAACACTCAAGGGGCTGAACAATCTTACCTTAAAACTAAAGAAATATGGTACTTCTAGAGGACAATGTAGATGAGTAAAACTTAGATAGAGCTTTAAAACCGTTTGTAACTATTGATGATGAAATGGAGGCAAATGCATTGAACACCCGTATTCTATGCTTCCAGGTAATCTGCTGTTTTCCATTCCCAAACAAAAGGATGTGTTCAATTATTCAAATACATTTCAAATAGCAATCTACAGTGGTAACAAGTTAATTGTTCCAACTGAACAGGATCAATGTGTTTTGCCAAAATAAAGTAAATTCTCCAAATTCCTAAAGAAATTATTTCTAATGACTGTGAGCTATGGTGTCCCTGTTACCAGTGAAGCATTAGGACTGCATCAGATGTGTGGCTCCTACATTTAGCCAATTTTGTACATTCAGCATTTGGAGTTAAAAAAGTTGTAGGTGGATATTCATCCCTCATGGAGAGCCTTCCAAAGTTTAACTAATGTAATGAAAGCCAGGTCTGTGCAAGAAATCCCTGGAACTACCTGTCATGAAAAGGAAGAAAGGGTATTTGTAAGAAAGGACTCAGGGAAAGAATTCTCTTTCTGGATCCTCTCCATTACTAATACCTGGCATGACTTCAGTTCTTCAGCCTTGGGCACAGCCACTGTGTATCACTCCCTGACTCAGAGTCAGACGAATTTCTTTCCAAAACCAACCTTGTTACAGAGGAAACGAGGTGGATTTGCCTGAAAGGCTTGAAAGGGGTTTTCCATTGATCTTTTCGTATTTAGAGAAATCTGCCTGCAGGACAAGATCTCCTTGGTCACATGCCACTGCTTCTCTGGACAGGGAGTAGTTTCACTGCTTTTGTTTTCAAGATGGATTTTTACATATTGCTTTGGAGCATATCACCACATTGATAGCAAATATTTTCGCTATTTTTTTCCTGTGCTGGGGATTAGCAGGCTTTTCCCATATTTCTAGTTACCAGGAAATGTAAGGAAGACCATGTATTATAAATATGAGATTTTATGTTTACTTTTAGAATTATTGAAGTGAAAACCATGAAGTTAGATTACTTTTTTAACATGTGGTGCAGCAAGAAATGGAAATTTGTACTTAGTGATTTTGTGGCGTGTCGGTATGTGTGCTTGCAGCCACTCTCAGTGAACTTGGCTACAAAATCTTTAATTATTTTTATCACGTGATATAATACAGATAACATCACAAACCGTAAATAAATTCAAACGTTATGAAAAGGCACCTTTCAAGTCCCAAAATTGTTCCTGTGAGGTTTAAAATTCCTGATGCTTGATGTGAACATCTTTAGATCAGTAGTAATATTAGACATAAAGGGACATTGCATTGCTTTCCCTCTAATTTTTAATTTCAGAGAACAAAGAAAGGAACAGCTAAATATTGGAAGCTCTCAAAAAAATGTAGTGCATGAACAGAATAAGAGTATGTCAAATGTGCCACACTCAATTCCTGATATAAACTTTCTTTTCCTGGAACTCTATTAGACTTTTAAAACTGCCTTTTATTTCTTGTGTTGAGAACTAGCTTGCAGTAAATGAAGTGGGATACACTTGGGTGTATCTATTTGGCTTTTCTGAAATCTCCTCTAATCCTTAATGATATTTTCAATGGTTACTTGATTTTTGATTATGGGAAACTATCAATTTATGAGGATTAAAATATATTCAATTTTACCAGCAATGCAAGCTGTGAAAAACTACTTGCAAATGTCATTTTGGGTTATGTTCCTTTAGAAGTCTTTTCTTTCTGGTAAGTGCTATATCAGCTTCATTTATATGAAGAAAAGATTGCATCCAGTGGTCCATTAAGTTAATTACCAATATCTACTACCAAAAGGAAAAGGATCCTCTAGGATGTAACTCCCTCTATTTTATTTTATAAAGAAATACATTTTTGATGTAAAAACTCAAGGTTAGAACCATGATTTCAGGTATAGATTTCTCCTTAGAATGCTGAATACCTTTCTCCAGAAAAAAGTATTTATTATTAAATATGTGTATCAATTTTATAAGACACTGCTTTTCAGCTTGTAACTTAGATTAAGTACTACTGGTTGTTTGCCACTTAATATAAAGTGAAAGTATAAAAAAAAATATCTAAGAGATTAAGCGTAGAGAAACTGCAAAGATCTCATTCAGGTTTCTCAATGCTAATTTTTCACTGAAGCATAGCAATCTGTTCCTAACTGAAATGACACAGTACCTTCCCCCAAACCTGATAAACCTTGCAAGAGTGCTATGTATTATATCAGGAGATATTTGTCTAGACTATTACCTGCAAACAATAGGATGCTGGGTAAATTTATCTCTCCTGAAGCAGATGGGGATCTTGCATACCTATTCTCAATCCTGCCCCATCCTTCCCCTTTTCCTGTCCTCTCCACAAATCACCTGCTACAAGACAGAGATGAGTGTTCATATCTGCTGTATTCATGATGCCACTTGAAGCCTGCAGTTTTCACTTATTATTTTCATCTTGATGTACCAGATTGTAATCCAGTACTATTTTTAAATATATTTTGCCTGTCAGGATATTAGGTAGAATAGTGTTACTACATGCATTTTCTCCAAGATTTTGAAAACTTGGGTATAGTTTAAGACAACCATTGTATGTAGCATTTAATAGGACCTTGTACTAGCTGTGACACAGCGAACTTTTACAGTTTTCATCTAAGTAATCTTGGTTTGTTGACTTGGATCCCAGTCTTGCAAATACTTTTCATGCAGATCACTCACAATAGTTCACTGATGTATGAAGGATTGGGTTCAGAGACCTTTTTCATTTCCTATATAATTCATTCTTCATGGGTGAACAAGATATATCAGAAGCATGATTATTCTTGTTTTCCTTTTCCTCCTTTTTTAGGTGACACCGTTCTCTTGTATAACTCTTTTCAACCATAGATTTCAATATAATCACAAACCATTGTTTTCTTCATTAGCACATCACATCACTGGAGCACAGTAGGTTAAACAAATTGCTAAAATAATAAACCAAATTACTACTAGAACTGGCTGGCAGTGGGGCGTTCCATGAGCTGGCACCTGCAGTCACTAGGCACAGCTGTCATCTTATTGCACAGAATTGGAGGATACAAAAATAAAACTCTTGTCCACTTTCAAGTCCTGAGGTGCTTAGGATCATGAATTCTCACTTGCAGAGAATGCAGTTTAAAAAATGTGAATTGAGTTTTGTATCCCATTTCCTTACAAGAGGTACATTGTGACTGTTTTTGTAGAGAAGACAGCAAAATGGTTGGCACAAAGCCTTAAGTTTGAAATATGGCTTCATACATTCTTTTCACCTTGGTTAATCCAGTGATGAAGTTAGTATTTCTGTAACTGTTCAGGAGCGACCATTTTTATGAGCAAGCAGGCTGTGTCCATTGACCAGCCACTTGATGTATTTCAGAAGCTTTATCAGAAGATTAAAGAATTAATTGTTTTTAGTGGTCTTCACTCCTGTGAAGAATTCATACATGAGCAGAATCTTAGTGTTTATCTCAGCTTGGATTATCTTTTATGTTTGCCCAGCTGTCCATACCAAGTAAGACGACTGTTACCATTGAAGTAGTTGAAAAACTGAAGAAATTGTCTTGAAAAGGTGTCTAAGATACTCCAAAGAGTTAAACATGAGGTTTTCAAAAAGAAGTTTCAGTTGACTTCAGTGGGAGTTCCGTACACTTGAGTGAGAGGGCCAATTTGACACTGCTTGCTTTGTTAGATGGCTCAGCATTAGTAAAATTACTTTATTGCTTTTCAAATTAATAATCCAGATCTTAGAGGATTTGAAGTTAAAACATTAAGAAAGGTAAAATGTTTTTTAGTGTTTGCACGTTTCTAAAATTAGGAGCTCTGAATATTCCCAAAATCAGTGGGATGCTTATTCTGAAATTTGTGCTGACTAAGCTTTTCAGTATCTCATTGCTAATTAAGAGCATAACCTTCTGTTGAACTCAGTCCTATGCTTTATTCGGAGAACTGTTTTTCCAGTGTTGTTTGCACATGCAATCAGCTAATTTCAACACAACATTTTTGAAAGCAGGTTCTTCCCCAGCTGTGCTCAGTTTGAATTGATGCTGACTCCAATCTGCCCTCAGCACTGACCACTGCTTCCTCTTCTACTTGATACCATCCTTCCTTCCCAAGAGGGACATGCTTAGCCAACTCTTTTTGCCATATACTGCCTCTTTTAGCTTGCTTGTTTGTTCGTTGGTTGGTTTTGTTTTGTTTTGTTTTTCTGTTAAAAGGACTGGAGAGAGCCAGTTAGAAGGCCCAGGAGATAAATCTTAAAGCAAGGGAGATGTTAAGCTGAAGTGCTGTTCTCATAAAAGGAATAAAACAACTCAGCAACTCAGAACGAGTGAGCTCTGTTTCTTTCCTTGTGAATAATGCATTATTTCATCAAGAAAGTTGCTCCTACTCAGCTCATACTGAGTGGCAATACTGCATTACCTACAACTGGAGAGGTGTCCAAGGAACACAGAAATGTAGGAGAAATGTTTTTTCTTCTCCTCATGTACAGTCAGCAGCTGGTAGCCCTAGGGAATATTTGATCTGATGCAGCACCACAAAGCTTGTATTTGACTGGAGTGCAGACTGTACCTCACCATGCTGGATATACTGCAATGTACTTCAGATATGATGTCTTTGAGAGAAAGTCATGTTATTACTAAGGAGATACAAGAAAAGTGTTTTCTCTATTTTGAAGAAAGAGTGCTCATAAATAAACTGTAGTGCTAACAGCTACTATAGTAATATATATTGCCATAGTCATTATGAAAAGAATCAAGTTATTTAGATGCCTTTTGAGTTTAGTTTGGGATATACTGGTGTAACTACCTGTCATGAAGTACTCCAGTAGGCAGAGCCTTTACTTAGAATGAGTAGGTGATATGTATCATAGCGTGTACAGGCATCCGGTCGTTTATTTAGTCCAGGCTGCGGACTGTGCTGCAGCTCCCTTCTAGGTACTCAGGTTTCTTTCGTCTGGACACTGGGTGAGAGACAAGAGGGTTCAGAAGGCAGTCTCAATACTCCCTCCACATGTGGGGTTAAAAATGGCTCAGAAGCAAAACCAAGACTACTTGTATTTGAGGCATATGTGAGGTAGGACAGTTTGAACTCTGTGTAATTCAAATAGGATTGTCATGAAGAAAGCTACTTATAAAAATTAAGAAGTCTAAAAAGACTTGATTTTCAGCTCATTGAAATTCAATTAGACCACTTG